>NW_025766395.1:0-42767 GCF_003918875.1 Haliotis rubra
CTCAAATCAATCAAGACAGTCAGGGCAAAGAGGGTCAAAATCAGGAGTTCACCACCTGAAGATGGTGACTCCCTTCTAACTAAATAAATCTGAAATTGCAAACAAACTCGGCGGCTTTGGCAAACCACTCCTCCTCATCAAATTATAACCCTCAGTTCCAGAAATATCAAGAGCCAACAAGAAAGAAACCAGTCAATTTTAAGCTCTCTGATAGGGGAGGATTACAGCAGAAACGTTTTTCCCTCCATGAATTACATTACTGCCCTAGGACAAGCTCACGATACTGCGGCAGGGGAGCTGATGGAATCCATTATCAGCTTCAACACCTCCCTGACACAGGCCTGGAAACACTCCTAAATATATTTGATGACATCTGGACATCGGACACTTTACCCCCTCGTGGCACAATGCCATTATCATCCCTATGCAAAACCCGGTCGCGATCATACTGATCCCTCAAACTACCGTCCTATATCACTTAACTAGCTGCGTTTGCAAAACCATGGAGCGCATGGTCAACAATCGATTAATCTGGTACCTGGGGACCAATAACCTCCTCAGTGACCTGCAATGTGGTTTCCAGAAAAACCGAAGTACCACTGACCATCTAGTGCGTCTGGAATCATTCATCAAAAACTCCATTGTCAACAAACAACATGCAGTATCTATCTTTTTTCGACTTAGAAAAAGCATATGATACAAACATGGAAACATGGTATCCTAAAAGATTTACACGAGTTTGGATTGAGGGGTAGATTACCTCAATTCATATCTCAGTTTTTAAATAACAGACAATTTCAAGTTCAGGTGGGTTCCACACTGTCTGACTATTTCCACCAAGATCAGGGGCGTCCCCAAGGCGGCATCCTGTCTGTCACACTTTTAGCATCAAAATTAACAGCCTCACTAACGTCCTGAACAGTTGCGTTGATGGGTCCCTTTTCGTGGATGACTTCAATATCTCATGTCAGGTGGTAAGAACATGCATGCAATAGAAAGGCAGCTACAACTCTGCCTTAACAAAATCAAAATGGGCCAATGAAAATGGTTTCAAGTTTTCAAAATCCAAAACAAATTGTATTCACTTTTGTCGTAAATACAAACCACACAAGGATCAGACCCTAACTTTAGATGGTACTCCCATCAAGGTAGTAAGAAGAGGCCAAATTCCTTGGACTCATATTCGACCGCCACCTGACATTCTTACCACACATAAAATTTTTGAAAACAAAGTGCTTGAAGGCTCTAGACTTTGCTAAAAGTAGTTTCAAATACAGAGTGGGAGGGATCAGACCACCCTCCTTCACTTGTACCAGATCATTAGTTCGCAGTAAACTAGATTATGGCTCCATTGTCTACGGTGGAGCCTGCAAAAGCTAATTTAGAAAAATTAGACTCTATCCACCACCAAGGACTGAGGCTCTGCCGCAGAGACTTTCAGGACCTCTCCAGTAGACAGTCTATATGCAGGGAGCCAATGAACCTTCCTTGAACAACGCCGCATTAAACTCTCACTGCAGTATATCACTAAATTACGTTCCAAATGAGGTCAATCAGCATACAATTTTGTTTTCCAGCCGGCTATGAAGAAGCTTGTTTCCTAAACTGCCAAGCCTGGTTCCACCACTTGGAATCAGGATCAAAACCACACATAACTGCAGCTAAAATTGATCTCGACATCCATTGCACCATACCGAGCTTCTATCCTCACCACCATGGCAAATGGGTGAAACCACAGAGTCGATCTCACCCTCACCAAACTCAAAAAGTCTGAAACAAATCCTTGAGTGTTGTTCCAACAGGAATACAACCAATTACGTTCTAAGTATAACACTCCACAGATCCATTTTCACAGACGGATCCAAGGACGATGGCCAAGTTGCCAGCGCTACGGTCGTGGAGCCAAGACTAATCTCCTCTAGGATCCCCGACAACAGTTCCATTTTCACCCACTGGAAGCCAAAGCTATCTACTCAGCTTTGACCTACATTCAACAGCAAAATCAGTCCAAAACTTCATCGTATTTACAGATTCATTATCCTGCCTTCAAAGCGCTTCTAAATGTGACTTCAAGTCACCCAATCATCCTGGACATACTAGAGAACTGTACAACGACCTTTCTACTGGCCAATATGACATCTTCCTCTGCTGGTTGCCGGGTCACGTCGGCATAGCAAGGTAACACTAAGGCCGATACTGCAGCAAAAGCAGCTCTTGAAAAGCCCTATCTCCTGCTAATCCCATACAGTGACTTCAAACCCACTATCAAAAGCTATACTCGGGACCTGATGCCAAAAGGTGGGACACTCAAGTAGGAAGAAACAAACTCCATGAATTAAAGCCAACAATCAGTTTATACCTACTTGCAGGTTGTCAGTCAAGAGACGCGATGAGGGTAATTTTACGACGATGTCGTATTGGCCACAGATCGATTTACATGACTATCTGCTGAAAACGGATGGGGATGGACCCCAATGTGTGTCTCTTGCGATGAGGTGTTCACCGTCAGGCATATTCTGCTTGAATGCGTGGACTTATCGCCTGCAAGGGACTCACATTATGATACAACAAACCTAAAAGATCTGTTCTCGCGTGAGCGCCATCTGATACTAAACTACCTGAGGAAGTTGATCTGTATCATAAATTGTAACTGTGGGAAAATGTAACAAACCGCCTGCCTTTATATTTGATGCTATGACTTTTTCTGCTTTTGAATGACAATGTAATCAAAAATGTCTTTGAAATAAAACTCATTCCAGTATGTACTTACAATATTTACTAATGCAAACTTGTTCTCGTCACTATATGGCTGGAAAAATGCCGATGTGACGTAAAGCTCAACTCAACTCAACTCAACCTTTTCCATAGAATGACCCATTAGCATGTATCATTTTATATCAAAGCATAAGTTATCGTATGTTAACTAAAAACTTCAACAGAGAATAAAGAAGCCGCCCATCATATGTTAAACGTTGACATCCATAAATCTTGCTTTTCTTATGCATTTCACTTCTAAATTCCCTTCCAAAGATTTAACTTACTCCCAGGAAGCTCCTTTGAGAGGCATGCAAAACTGGAACTCAGTTTTCCTTCTAGTGGCTGTCTTAACTCACTTGACTCACCCAGCAATTTAACAAGGCAGTAGGCCCTGTTAATTGGTGAATCTTAACTGACTGGACTCACTCATTAATTACAAGGGATTAGGTCTTGGGATGTACAAAGAACAATTTACCATCACCCACCAGTTATCTCCCCTTGTGGACATTTCCAAAATTGGAAATCTTTGGAAATTTCATATTTCCAAAATTGTAAATGTCTCAGAAACATCATCTTTCCAAAATTGTAAATGTCTTGGAAACATCATCTTTACAAGACATTTACAAGCTTGTAAACATGGACTTTTCAGTGAAAACCATGGAACGCATTATCAATAATCGTCTTGTTTGGTACTTGGAAACCAAGAACATTATAACAGATAATCAATGTGTTTTCCGTAAAACAGAAGTACGATTGATCATTTAGTGCGTTTACAATCATTTGTCAAAAACGCGCTGTTGTTAATAAACAGCATGCAGTGTCTATCTTTTCAATCTAGAAAAACGTACGACACTACATGGAAATACGGCATTTTAGAAGACTTACATGGCTTTTGGATTACCATTTACCTCAGTTTATATCAAGTTTTTTAAATGACAGGCAGTTTCAAGTCCGTGTGGGTTTTACCCTGTCTGATCATTATAATCAGGATCAGGGTGTTCCACAAGGCAATAGTTTGTCTGTCACATTGTTTAGTATAAAGATTAATAGTTTATCAAAAGTTTTAAACACTTTAATAGATGGATCATTATTTGTGGATGATTTTGATATTTCCTGTCGTGGACAAAACATGAATATTATTGAAAGACGACTTCAATTATGTTTTAAAATAGAATCGATAAATGGCGTTTAGAAAATGGATTCAAATTTTTCAAAAACAAATTGTATCCATTTTTGCAGAAAATATAAGCCACACAGGGACAGAATTATTTTTGGACGGCACACCTATTAAATTGTAAAAGAGGCCAAATTCCTGGGTCTGATATTTGATCAACATTTGAGCTTTCGGACACATATAAAATATTTTGAAAAATAAATGCCTGATGGCACTAGACATATTGAGAGTTGATTCCAACTCGAAGTGGGAGGGATCAGAAGACCTTCCTTCAACTGTACAGAGCACTGATACGTTTAAAACTCGATTATGGCTTTATCATCTATGGCGGTGCCTGTTAAGCAACCTTAAACTTCTTGATTCTATCCACTACCAAGGTCTGAGACTTTGTCTGGGATCCTTCAAGAACTTCTCCTATTAACAGTCTCTACATTGAAGCAGACGAGCCTTCTTTTAAAACAACTCCGTATCAAACTATCTTTGCAGTATTCCGATTACAAAGCAACCATTCGATTATACATTCGTGATATAATGCAGAAGAAAGTGGGACACCCAAGTAGGCATAAATGGGTTACATGAAATTAAAACCAACTATCGGCTACACTTACTTGGGTTGTCAGTCCAGATTTGAAGAGGTGATCATGCAACGATGTCGTATTGGCCACTCAAGATACACCCACAAATATTTATTAGGTGTCCTCCCAAAGTTAGACGTCCCAAAGGTTAGACGCTTTAAAACAACAAAGGTTATGGTTGGTTGCACTGAGGAGTTCACTACACTATTGTTACCTCCGTTATTTAATGGACTAGTCCAAATGTACTAATCAAACACAAAGAGAAGAGATTGTGGATAATGACAGTGTCTTTATTTGACATAAAACAAAATAAGTTATTTCAACAAGATAATTATAAATGATCTATGGATGACTTTGTAATTACTTTATTTGGCCTTACAAAAACGAGTTAATTTAACAAGATAATTTAAATGGTCATTTAAATCATTCAAGATTTAAGATTTCACATCTTTCACATCATTCACTATACAGACCCAAGAATGTCAACCAAGTCTGAGCAAATGCCCATCTGCATCGAGGAACTCGATGTTTGTCATCCCTCTCTCTTGCAGACTCATCAGCCTGTTCTCTCAGTTTCACAGTAGACCCTCTTCCTCTTCCACATCGCCAGTGATCAAACTCTCCTGACTCTGTTCTTGGTGTATGTGTGACCTTGAAGGAGGAATACCTGGGGAGTACCCTTCTGTGACTTCACATATTCTACTCAGCCATCGTTTGTTCTTAACCCTTAGTTAGATATTTGCTTTATTTATCTTCGCACTTTGAATAACTAAGGTAAAAAAAGGGGAAAAATATTAAATAGGTATTGAGTAATAGAGATTTGGAATATAATCTATATATAGTGTAATAAATGGTTATGTTATTGATTGAGGACCGAAACCTGTTTAATTCAAAGGTACATATAACCTTTAATAGAGGGATCATGAGACCATAACGAGTCAGGAGAATTTCAATTGAAAAGTCAATCCACAATGACGTCACGAGTCCACAAGAAGCGGGACAGGGGTCAAACGACCATGCCACAAGCTCAATAACGGCTTTGTCCACCATCGGCATTGAGAACAGCAGTGCATCGACGACGCATAGAGCCTATCAAACGTGCAAAGGAAGGCATGTGGGATGTCACACCAGATTCTCTCAAGTTCTGTTGCAAGGTCCAAAGGACGTTATCTGGCGGATGAGGAAGACGGCGTAGACGTCGATCCATCTCGTCCCAAAACATGCTCTATCAGGGAGAGATCCGGTGAATTTGCAGGCCAAGACAGTAAGTCAACGTTGTGGTGTTGCAAAGAAATCCATAGCAACCCTTGCCGTATGAGGGCGGGCATTGTCCTGTTGGAATGTTAACCCAGGGCCATGACGTTGCAGAAGAAGGAATTGCCACAGGTCGAAGAATCTGATCCTGTAGCCCACACCAGTGAAGTTGCCCTGAACAATCACCACAGGAGTTCTTTGGCGTGCTGTTATTCCACCAAAATCATCACGGAACCACCACCAAAGCGATTCCTCTCCAAGACACAGGCCTGTGCATAACGTTCTCCCACGCGTCTATAGGCACGTTGACGTCCATCACTATGGCAAATGTTAAACCTGGACTCATCTGTAAAAACAACATTTCTCCACCAAAACAAGGGTCTGCGGACATGATTTCGGCACCACATTCGGCAAGCTTGTCGATGACGTTGTGTGAGGATAGGCCGTATGGCGGGACGTCGTGGTCTGATCCCGTGATGACGTAAACGTTGTCGAACTGTGTTTGGGGGGATCGCAAGAAGGGCAGGGGTTGAGCTTTCCAAAGTGACAGTATTGTGTGGCATTCATTTGCTCTGTTTCTCTTTCCCGGAATGCACGTGCAACAACGTATTGCACGTCTCAAGGACGAACCCACTGACGTCACGGAACGTGGCACGTGCATGCATGTTGGATACATGTCACTAATCTCTGAGTTTAAATCCTTATGTGTCTACACAGGTTTGATAAATTTAGATTTTAAATTTTTGTATGCACAGTTTCTTTTATGTGCCTAGTATATATATATAGCTTGAATTCACAACCACTGGCAGAGTGTAACTGCCGGTCTGATGGGAACGCGCCAGACTTCGGAGCTAAGATTTAGTATTCGATTCACAGACAAATCATATTTTATTTGTTGTACTCTGAATGGAACGTACCGGACCTAGAGTTTTAGAGTTCTAATCCCAGGCAGAACATTTTTATGCGTAACCCTCCATATAGGGTTTACCCTCGGTCCGTCCTGTCCGTACGAAAAGGGAATGTATTCTATCCACTTCTCCACCATAACCGCTCTGTGGAATTCAATGAACTTATACATGGGCTTTCTTGGGACTCTAATGGTGTGAATCTCAAATTTAGTTTTTTATTTTATTGGGTTTTTTTGTAAGTTAAGAGACATTTGAACTTAGGTACATTTTGCTGAATTTCTCTGTGATGATAGTGTAATAGGGGATGAAGTCTATCCACTTCTCCACAAAAACTGCTCAAGAGAATTGAATGAACTTCTACATGTCTTTTGTAGGGACTCTTAAGGTGTGCATTTCATAATTTTTATGCAATTTCTTAATTTTGTCACTTTTACAGATGTTTTGAACTTAGTTGAATTTTGTTCTATTATTCAGCCAGTGTTCGTTCCATCCAACAGAGTGTACGTTATCCACTTCTCCTCAAAAACTGCTTTATGAAATTCGTTTAGATTACACATGTGCTTTATAGGGTCTCTAAAGGTGTGCATCTGATATTTTGATTTTGTATTATATTTATTTTTCCAATTTTAATGCCGTTTGAACTTAGATAAATTTTGTTGAATTTCTCTCTGAATATAGTGTTGTAGGGGTGAAGTCTATTTCTTAATTTTGTCACTTCTACAGATGTTTGAACTTAGTTGAATTTGGTTCTATTCAGCAAGTGTTCGTTCCATAAAACAGGGGGTATACGTTTTCCACTTCTCCTAAAAACACCGCACAAAACTCATTTAGCTTACATATGTCTTATATAGAGACTCTAAAGGTGTGCATCTCATATTTTGTTTTTGTATTTTATAATTGTTTGTATGTTTAGAGACATTTGAACTTAGATACATTTTTGTTGAATTTCTCTCTGATGATAGTGAAATAGGGGATTAAGTGTATTCTCTTCTCCACAAAAACTGCTCAACAGAATTGATGAAGCTTTATACATGTGTTTCATTGGGACTCGAAGGTGTGCATCTCATAGCTGCATAGAAGTTTATTGAACTTGTTCGTGAATTTTCTTCAATTATTGATCTTTTCTGATAGTAGGTTGTGTTATCTAGCCCTTCAACACATTGTTTTTAGTGCTTTCAAGTACTTCAGTGGGACCCTGAATGTGTGATAATTTATTTATGCCTCCACAGTGATATTATTGCTATTGCTAGTTTATTTACCCTTGTACCATGAACCTTCATGATATAGGTTTAATTGTACTGTGGTAAGTTCATTGTGACATACATTTACAAATAAGTATTTACCTTGGACACTTTGGATATATTTATTTTATAATCAACCATGATATTTATTTAGTAGAAATTAATCACCAGAGCACACTCAGTGTAGGGAACTCTTCCTACAGCAGCGGGGGCATCCGTGTCCCTGGACACAATTTTTTCTTGTTTTATTTTAGTTTTTTAGTTTTGTACTCAAACTAGTATTTTGGCTAGGCCATAATGATATCTACAAAGCAGTTTAACGTTAATCTTTGATGGTTTCTTTGTTCTGGGTCAGGAAGGTTTGAATGATTTGTTGTCCTCCTTGTTCTATGAGCTTTTTCTCGTCTTCGCCGATGACAGCGGTTTCGAGTCTTGGTTCGAATCACTTCTTTCATGCGGTGGTATTTCAGATTTCCGACATCACCAAACAAACTCTTCCTCGGAGATTTTGTTATCGGTGATCGTGGTGGAAATATGATCGTCGATCATGTTTGGCTTGGCTTCGGCCAGCACCCTGATCTCCTCGTGTTTTAAGGCCTTCCGTTGCAGACGAAGTGAAATGAATTTCAGGGTTACTCCTGCCAGCCCCGATACCCCGGCAGCTATTTCTAACCCGAGGACGATGGGTGCGGCCACGATGGTGGATAATAAGCCGATGCCGGTACCCCGAGTCCCATGCCAGCGACCACGAGGGATGTGTCAATCCCGTCAATGGCATTGGCGGCTTGATGGTATTGTTTGTGCAATCCAAGTCGCACGTCGCATTCTCGTTTCAGTTGGTGTTTAATTTCGCTGATTTGTCGCAACCGGAAATCCATCCACTGTTTCGAGCGTTTGAGCCATGTCGTCCATGGCAGGATACATCCCATCTCAAGTATATGACGAGTTTAGGAAATTAGCTTCAATTGGTCCGCCGTCAATATTCGATGAATGTACTTTAAGCTGATGAGGTGCATGTGCTCGGATAAATGAATGTAGTCAAGCAAAGATGAAAGGCTCTAGGGAAATCCATGACCCCCCTCGAGGCTTGTGGTGGGGCTCTTCCTGGTTGTATATAAATACGACAATGTTATAATGATGGTGATCAAACCAGCGTACTTTTACCCCATTTAAATTGGTACCTCTTTCGTGGGGTCATCTCTTTGATAAACTTGAATAATAACTGTAGAACCTTGTATCACTCTTGATCCAGGTTTGTAGGATTTCATAATTATGATTTTTTCAATCGCATCAGTTTATATTCGGGTTCCGGACGGGTGATATTACCCGTTTGATCTAGTAACGTTGATACGTACACCGTCTTTTCGTTAATGGGGTAAAACTATTCAGTACAGCCCTATTACTTTTCAGTTCGATGACATCACCATCCTCATCAGGACGATATTGATGATCCAGTTCAAATTTGAAGATCACTTCTAGACGTTGGTTATTTTGCAGAATTAAGTGCAGGACGGACAAGGCGTCTTCCGTCCTTGGTTCGTCGAATCCTCGCGTGTCTCCGAGATCGGATAATGCGAAGGTGATGCATTTCAGACAAGTGGTCTTTTCCAAACATTCGTTTTCACATCTTGTATTTTTGGCTAGATATCACTGAGATACTTGAGTATTGGTGATGAAGACCATTTGTCATTCTATTGTGAACTGTGTGAGGAATTCGGGGATTCAGGAAAGGAGTGGACGAGTTTAGTTTTACACCGCACTCATAAATATCCCAGCCATATGGCGGCCTTCTATAAATAATCGAGTCTAGACCACTCTGGATATCAACAGCATTCCATCAATCTACGCAAATGGGATACGATGGCATGTGTCAACCAAGTCAGCGCAGCCAGACCACCCAATCCCGTAAAGTGTCGCCTCTTACGACAATAAAATGAGTTACTGAAGATCAAGTGGTGAGTGAGTGAGTTAATATTTAACGTCACATCGGCAATATTTCAGCCATATCGTGACGAGAACATTTTTACATTGTAATGGCATATGTATATATTATAAAACCTGTCATCGAAGGACAGTAAAGCAACTAGAGTATCACAGATATATATATGTAAAACTAGTAATTGAATCTAAAACATTTTTAACCATAGGGACAACACAATCCTAAAATGGGCTATAGATCGCTAACAACTGAAGGTAGATCACCATACTAGGGACCATGGGGACTTACAGTACATTTGCTTCCTGCATGGACCCCTAGCTGGATTTATATCATCCCCTCAGCCGTTAGCGAATTAAGACATATCTAGCCATACATTAAAATTACAAATATTCTACGATTAAAAACGGAAAGTTGAAATTGACTTTGAATGTTTTGGGACTTACGTACCCTCTCAGGAGGACAATAATTTTTACAGTACTTTAACCCCCTCGAGGATACAGCCACTAACAATCTGTGTTACTAATTCAAACTTCCAATCATAAAATATTTAGCTATTTACAAATCTGTTAACAAATCTAATTCTTTTTAAAAAGGCAATAACTTAAATGAGAACTAACATTATTAAAAGATCCTTCAGTGTTTTGACATTAAAATACTTATCCCTTGTGATGGAATATTCAATGCAGCCAAGCAAGACATGCTTGACTGTGATCCTTTCATCACAAGGGATACAAAACGGAGGATCTTCGCCTTTCAATAAATATTCATGAGTATATCTGGTATGGCCAATGCGACATCGTCGCATAATGACCTCTTCAAATCTGGACTGACAACCCAAGTAGGTGTAACCAATATAGGGTTTTATTACATGTAACTTATTAATACCTACTTGGGCGTCCCACTTCTTCTGCATCAGATCACGGATGTAAGTTCTAATGCCAGCTTTATAATCAGAGTATGGAATAAGAAGTGGTGTCACAGATTTGTTTGAGTGCTGCCTTAGCAGCAAGATCAGCCATTGTGTTCCCAGAAATGCCAACGTGGCTGGGTAACCAACAAAAGACGATGTCGCATTGGCCAGTAGCAAGTTCATTATACAATTCAATAATTTCTAATAAAAGTGGATGCTTACAAGAAATATTTTAATAGCCTGAAGACAAGAAAGAGAGTCAGAAAGATGATATATTGATTATGTTTTGGATGTCGTTGAATATATTTAAGAGCTGCTAATATGGCGTTTGCTTCTGCTGTAAATATAGAGCTGTCATTGGGTATTCTAGAAGATATTGTTCTGGATCCAATGACCGTGGCACTATGCCACTGCGCCACCATCCTTGGACCCATCTGTAAATAAGGATTTGTATGTATTATATTTATTTCTTAATTGACTAAATTCTTGTTTATACTGTAATTCATTTGTTTCTGATTTTTTAAATGTAGTTAATGTTAGGTCAACTTGTGGCCTAACCAACTGCCAAGGCGGAGAAGAAAGCAAACGGGAAGGAGCTATATTTTCCAGCTCAATGCTGGCAGCAGAAAGAAATGGTTTAATTCTTAAACCAAGAGGCGGAACAAGAGAAGGCTTTTTGTTGTACAACTCCTCATAAGAAGGATTGAAAACACAGTTAAATGCAGGATTAGACTCGTTAGAATAGAGTTTTGTTATATACTGTAAAGAGAGTTTGATACGACGTTGGGTAGGGATGGCTCATCTGCCTCAACATAGAGACTATCAATAGAGAAGTTCTAAAAGACCCAAGACAAAGTCTCAGACCTTGATGGTGGACTGAATCTAAGAGTTTTAAGTTGCTTTTACAGGCTCCACCATATACGATGGAGCCATAATCAAGCTTCGAGCGGACAAGTGATCTGTAAAGGTGTAGGAGCGTAGTTTGATCCCTCCCCACCTTGAATTAGACACGACTTTCAATAAATCGAGTGCCTTCAGGCATTTAGTTTTTAGGGATTTAATATGCGGAAGAAAGGTTAAATGGGAGTCGAAAATCAGACCCAAGAATTTGGCCTCTTTGACAACCTTGATGGGAGTACCATTTCAAAAACAGTTCTGGAGTCTTTATGTGGTTTATATTTACGGCAGAAATGTATGCAATTAGTTTTTGATTTAGAAAATTTAAAGCCGTTTTCAAGACACCATTTATGTATTTTATTTAAACACAACTGCAGTTGCCGTTCAATAGTATGCATATTCTTACCGCGACAAGAAATATTAAAATCATCCACAAAAGTGATCCATCAATGGAATCGTTTAAAACCTTGGATAAACTGTTGATCTTAATGCTAAATAAAGTGACAGACAAAATACTCCCTTGTGGGACACCCTGATCCTGATTGTAATGGTCAGACAGGGTTGAACCCACTCGGACTTGAAATTGCCTGTCTTTTAAAAACTGTGATATAAAAAGAGGTAAACGACCCCTCAAACCAAAATCATGTAAATCCTTTAAAATGCCATGCTTCCAGGTGGTATCGTATGCTTTCTCAAGATCAAAGAAAATTGATACAGCATGTTGTTTATTAACTATTGCATTTTTTACAAAGGATTCTAAACGTACCAAATGATCAATGGTACTACGATTTTTCCTGAAACCACATTGAATATTTGTTATGAGATTATTGGTTTCAAGATACCATGTTAAGCGATTATTGACTATTCGTTCCATGGTTTTACAGACGCAACTCGTTAAAGAGATTGGTCTGTAATTCGACGGATCAGTATGATCCCGGCCAGGCTTTGGTATAGGGACTACAATGGCATTACGCCACGAAGGTGGGAAATTCCCTGAAGTCCATATTGTGTCAAAAATATTTAGAAGAGTTTCCAAACATGATTCCGGTAAATGCTTCAAGAGCTGATAGTGTATATTATCAGCTCCTGTTGCTGTGTTATGAGCTTGCTCAAGGGCAGTGTGGAGCTCATGTAATGAAAATAATTCATTATAGTCTTCGCCATTGTCTGAGTTTAAAATTAAGTCTCTTCTTCTCCTGTTGTTTCTGATATTGTTGAAATTTAGGGACGTAATTTGACGAAGAAGAATGTTTGGCGAGCGTTTCACCAAGCTTATTGGCAATATCAGCCTTATCCGTCAATAAAGTGTCTCCATCCTTCAGATGGTGAACAGTGGATTTAGAACTTTGCCTTTAATCCTTTGTATCATATTCCACACCTTTGAAATAGGTGTGCGAATTTATCTTGAAACATAGGTTCTCCAAGACTGACGCTTATTATATTTAAAGGTGCGTCGAGCCTTGGCATTTAGAATTTTTACTTTATCTAAATTATGGACAGTAGGGTGTCGGCGAAAATACTTTTCTGCTTTCTTCCTACTCTTTCTAGCCTGTTTACAGTCATTAGTAAACCATGGTTTACGAATATGTGGAATTGCAGAGGACTTGGGTATAGTTTGTTCAGCAATGTCATTGAGTATTTCTGAAAACAACTGTATAGGATCTTCGCTGTTCGTAAAAACATCATGTTTTATATGCTCAGTACATAGAGTTTTATACAATGGCCAAGCAGCCTTGGCGAAGTTCCTTCTAGATAAAGGTGGATCATCACCAGGGTTGATATTTTTAAGAATGGTGGGGAAGTGATCACTCCCACATAGGTCGTCATGGACCTCCCATTCAAATTCATTGTAAAGGTTTGAGTCTGCAAGAGACAGATCAATGGCAGAATAAGTCCCAGTTGCTGGATGTAGATATGTGCTTGAATCATCATTAAAAACACACAAATTATTATTAGAAATAAAATCTTCAAGTATTTTCCCCTTATTGTTTGTGCTGGCGCTTCCCCATAGCGGGTTATGCCCATTTAAATCGCCCATGATGATGCAAGGCTTAGGTAGCTGGTCATAGAGATTCTGAAGTTCTGATTGACGAAAGGGCATAAGAAGGTGGGATATACAAAGAACACAAAGTTATGGCTATATGAAAGGTAAGACGAATAGCAACGGCTTGAAGATTGGTATTCAGGGGATGTATACGACTATGAATTATGTCCTGTCTTAACTAACATAGTAGATCCTCCTGTTGCTTTTATCTCCCGGAGGGGAAAAGAAATGATGACAATTATATTGTCTCAATTCAAATATATCTGTATTTTTTAAGATAGGTCTCTTGGAGACACATTGCTGATGGTTTGAAATCTTGAATTAGTAATTGCACTTCATTAAAATTCTTCCTTAATCCTCTGCAATTCCACTGGATTAAATTCAAAGATTGAGTCATGGTGGCTCAATCGGGGACCTGGTTCGTGTATGCGAGTATGATCCACTTCTTCCTCTCTCCTGTGATGATGGAGTCACCTCCATATCCAGAGGAGTAAAAAGTATTATGGATGGCTATGTCTGAAGAAGAGGAGTTACCAGCTTTAATTGCTTGTTGTGTTGTTTTCTCTTTCTTTTCTTGTCTTTGGAGCGTCTTGTTTGACACCTTGGTTAGGTTGATCTGCAGACTGGCTCGTCTGAGTTTCTGAAGTTATTTTAGTTTGATTTACATTAGTGGTGATTCTCAGAGGCTGATCTGAGTTAATCCAAGTTAACTCAGTTTGACACATGATAGATGCAGTAGCGGCAGACGTAGTGACTGCAGCAGAATAAGTTATTGCTGAGGGAGCTTTTGTCTGGTTTGCATACAGTTGCTTTGCTTCTGAAAATGAAATGTTATTTTGGCATTTTAACTTAACTATTTCAAATTCCTGTTGCCACTTGGGACAAGACTTTGAGGAAGCTACATGACCACCACCACAGTTGATACATTTGATATCATTTTGACAGTCTAAAGCCACATGGTGGTCACCACATCGATGACACACAGCAGTACTGCGACAAGATTTAGAGCCGTGTCCAAATTTCTGACAGTTGTAGCATCGGAGTGGATTTGGGATATAAACCTCCACCCGATATTGAAATATCCAGCCTTAATAGATCTTGGAAGTGACGAACTGGCAAATGTCACCAGATACGTGTTTGTGCTTTTATCGTACCGTCAATCTTTTTCGTGAAACGTTTCACGGATTTTACTCCTTGGTCTTCTAGTTCGTCTGTAATCTCCTGTTCGGACATTTCAGACAGGCAACGAGCTCTATCTCGAATAATGCCCCGACATGAGTTTAGTGTTCTATGAGGGGACACAACCACCTCAACATTTGCAAAGCTAGTGACGGATAAAAGATTGACAGATTGCTGTTTTCTCGTCACATTCTACTAAGAGTGGAGCCAGACCGAAGACGAGAAACATTCTTAACAGTGCCGCAAATTCCAGAAATAGCTTTTGACACAGCAAAAGGGTTTAATTTGAGTGGTTCATGATCAGATGCTTCGATCACAAAGGAATCGAGACCAGGAGTCTACACTTTGTAAAATGTTTTCGTTTGAACTATCAAGTTCAAGACGTCTCTTTTTTTCATTTCGAGTGGAACCAGAGTTGTGTTGTGACATGGTGAAAGGTACTTTATTCGCCACCCCTGCTCCTCACCCGCCACCGAGTATCAACGAGGACAGTGTTAAATTGCACCGGACATCCAAGATGCAAACACTAAGGATACAGGGGTGGTATACTCCAGTGAGTATGACGCGAAAAGCTATATTAGTTTACCGAATTTAATGTCAGGCTGGTTCGGCCCACAACAAAAAATCGGAAGCCTACAGATTTCGGAGGTCAATAACACCAGATTGGCCCATGAGCCACCGCCTTCTGGCATAGGACTCTAGGCAAACATATAATATAGAATAGAATTTGAAACTCTAACATTCCATGACAAAAATGCACAATGATGTACAAAACGTGCATAAGAATGTAGTCCATGCACAGGGCATGGCGTGACCAGCCGATTGATAGAACCGGGCCAGTTCTACCACCCGTCTAGGTGAAGTAAGGGGCGAAGTGGTGTGTTGGGCAAAAGGAACACGGTTCCAGGCTCCTAGTGCCCTCAACCACCAGCCTCCCGTCCTCCACCGACACAGGGGCGCAACCCACGGCAAACGGGTTGGTGGACCAAATATCCCCCCGGGTCCACAACGGGGGGTTGAAGGGCGCTTAGCGTGACCCAGCACACCACCACGAGGAGGTGGCCCTTCATGGGTGCCTGAAGATCAAGAATCCTTTCTGGGATCTACATGGGTTCGTGTAAGGAAGGTTACATTGAATTGTAGTTGTGATGTAATGGGCGAAACAGAACCGACATACGTGGGACATGTTTTCATAAACACTGTGCAATATGGCTGAAAGTTCTTGTTTAGCAAAACATTCTCAGCAATTCTCTGTTCATACAGAAATTCTAACAAGGATGTAACTGACACTCACTACGGCCCCAAATTACGCCATATACGCCATGGTAACATTAGTCACAACTGTTATTTGACTGGTCACTTACAGTCTGTTCAGGATAAGCCTGATAATCGAGTACTATTCCTGGATAAATAGCAGCAAACAGAATCTGTACTTCCTCAGTATCTTGTGAGATATAACAATTTGCATTGGAAAACATATACGTTTCTTGCATATAGATGCATTTCCCGATTTACTATTACATTACAGACGATAATTCGATCAACATCTTGTTATTTATTTGAGGACAAAATTTGTCAACTTTATAAAAAAATAAACACATACATTGGTGCAAAATTATTAACATGCATCAATTGATCGAAAGTGTTTTCACAATTCCTTTATTTGGGTTTAAAAGATAACTAAAAACAGATCCAACATCTGTAAAGGTCTTCTGACAGGAAATGGTGATACATACTGATGGCAGTGAAACCTGCTTGTATCTCCAGGGTATTATTCCAGTCCCAACGCATCTCCAACTAACTTCAGACGAAGCAGTTGTTTTATGCAACTTGCAATATTTGAACTCAAGTCACTGACACACACCGAATTGTAAGGCTGCACTATCAAATGCCAGCTGTGAAAAATAGCACCCTTTACCTGCCATCCGTGTTGCAGCATCGTTGACGCCTTGCAAGAAAGCATCCTTCAGGCCACGTCCTATCTCCTCCTGCTCTACACGTTCATTCAATCCCTGAAGTAGAGAACCAGATACACAAGTCAAGGGATATGATGGTGTGGAGAGGGTGCAGATAGGGGAGGCAGCAAACAAGCTGTCACACCCGGGTTTGGCGTGCTGTTAACAAAATTTCATGATGGACGACAGCAATGGGCTTCATTTGTCAATCTACAGCATCTCAGGGACCAGTTCCACAGAACAATCTTTGATCAATGTGTAATTAGGTATTGGGAAATATGAGATGAGAACACTGCACTGACAGCCTGTTTGTGACCCCAAGGCGTAATGCTACAAGTATAACAAGATGGTGAGACCATCATGCTCATCTACAGAGGCAATGATCCATGTACACTTAGTCAATCTGGAATATTTCTATATATAACTGCACCTTGTATACCAAGGCAGAGTTTTTATCTCAGACTCCAACTAAGAACCCCTGGCAAACAACGGGGTAAAAAGAACTGTTTTGGAAGGTTTTTACAGGTACATATTTTGACGGAGTGAGAGAGTGAAGTTTAAACATCGACGAAACAGCTATTCAAGTAACATCACTGCATGTTAGGAAAGCATGAAATGAAACGGGTGTTAAAACTTTTCGGAGAATCCCATAATCTGTGGTACTAACAAATTCATATAACATAACCAGGACATATATATTTAGAGTTATTGTTATACAGTGTCAAATGGTAAGCATCAAAATGGTAAGCATCTTTTTGCCATATCAATAGCAAGGATAATTATTCATAACTTATGAACCTGACTTGAGAAATCACCAATTCAAATTTGGGAATATCAACCAATATTACCCATATGGGATAAAACATGCAGTGTAATATCTTTTGGATATTTGCTTGAGTTTGAACCATAAAACTTTATTTATATAACTGACTTATTTTCAGTAATCACTCATACCTAACGGGTTATTCAATAAATAGTTCATGTGGATTTGGGACTGAATAACTCACTCTACATCCAACAGAATAGGGGCGGTGGAGTAGCCTAATGGTTAAAGCATTGGCTCGTCACGCTGAAGACCCAGGTTCGAATCCCCACATGGGCACAATGTGTGAAGCCCATTTCTGGTGTCCCGCCGTGATGTTGCTGGAATATTGCTAAAAGCGGCGTAAAACCAAACTCAGTCAGTCAGTCAGTCTAACAGAATATCCCTGTAAAAGTTGAGTAGTATGTTTACCGCGTGAAATACATATACATTCTGATTATCAGATTCCATTAGAAATTAATTATCAAATTTAATCTAAAGTATGTGAGATAAGTGATTATATTTTCAGTAATTATTTTTAAGGATTTGTTGACATCTGTGGACATGAGTTTGTCTTCAGATGTGATGACAAGAAACATGATTGTTCAGAAGGACTGGTGTATGGTGAATTTCATCACCTAAGTGAACACGATAACAATGTCAATTGCTTTGTCAGATGTACAGATGTAAGGATGTCACGTGTAAAAGCTGCCGAGGTCACATGGGCATTGGCCATTCTCGTTACATGCATGAATATTATATTTTGTTAAAAGTTGAAGATTCTCCATTTTGTATCCCTTGTGATGAAAGAATAACAATCAAGCATGTCCTGTCCTGCTTGATTGTGTAGATTTTTCCATCACAAAGGATAACTATTTCAAAGTTTTAACCACGAATGATCTTTTTAGCATAAATTCTCGTTTACTTATATTTTTGATCAATATGTTTGGTATATATGAAGGATCTTTAGGTAAATGAAGGATCTCCTAGGGTTAGGGTAGGTTTAGGGTTTTAAGGTTTAGGGTTAGGGGTAAGGTTTAGGGTTCGGGTTAGGGTAAGGGACACATCTGATAGACGTGACATTAACAATGTTTGGTATGTATGTATTCTGTAAGTGTACCGATCTTTATATTTGGACGGACAATTCTGATAGCTGAGATCGTTGGCAGTACTCTCAAAGGGGGTTGAAGTAGTGTAGACTTATTTTCGCCCTGAGAGGGCTTACGTGCTAGTTTAAAAATTTTCACCTGTGATCTTGTAGCTATTTTACTGTCCTTCGTTGACAGGTATTTATACTGACTAGGTTTCTTTTAATCTGGAACTCTAATGGTCACGATATGGCTGAAATACGTGACTTTTTTAAAATTTTAACTTACTCATTGAAATGAGCATAACAGTTTGGTTTGAGATACAATTGTGTGTGTCGTTGTGCTCACCCAATTGTAATCTTCGACATTGTCAGCATCGAAGGTTTGGTCATATTCCTTCACTAGGAGAACAAGCGGGGATCTCCTCATTCAGCGCTGTGTCGACCTGTATATTAGGTGGAACTTAACAAATTGAACATGAAGGTAGTGGTTTCAATTCCAAAGCGTAATCCTTTAAATGTTCAGTGACATAATGTTGTTTTATGTCAGGTAAATAGTATGCCTTCCATATTTAAAATCCTGTAAATATTCAATTCTATGACAGAAGGTGGTTGGCATTAATATTATTATGCCAAACTCACTTGCCGCCAAGGAATGAAAACACACAATAAGCAAAGCCTAACCATCGGATCAAATAAGATGCCTCATTGTTCCTGCAAATTTGTATCGCATGAGACCTATTCTGACCCAGCAGGTCAGGACCTATTCTAACCCTCATGAGAATCCTATTCTAACCCTACAGAGTAGACGTCAGAAGAACTGAAATGCCCTTACCTCCCTCTTCACATCTTCAACCATGGTCGGGATCTCTTTCTCAATGTTAATGTCCAGAGAGGAAAGATCCCTCTCAATGGCGACCAGTTGTTTATTTCGGTCCTGTCGCTTGTTTTCCTGATCAGTTCTAGAGACATAGGAGCCAAAATGTTGTCCACAGTACCTCCGTTCCACTATTGTCATGTTTCACAAAAATCCAATGTCATAATAACCAAAATTCATGTCTCACAACATCCTCGATAATCTCCAGGGTATACATTACGATAAATCTCCACTATACCCTGGATGCATCTACGGCTCCCTTGGCTGGCTTTATATCCAATCAGATGTCTACGCTGGGAAGTTGGGCGTACCAATCACAACTCACTTTCGCTTCTTAAATTATCTAACCGATTAAACTTGGCAACACAATTGATGCAGAGGTACTCTGAAGAGGTAGAAGGTGTTCTTGCATAGATTTTTTTTTAAAGTTTCAGACCTGTCAATTTGTCTGTATGATTTCCCCAAAGTCTGAGCCGCACTGCCCAACAGACCTTCGGGCTGCGACCGCCATCTTTGTTGACACTGGCAAGCTCGGTTGTAACGGCGGCTTAGCTGATTGGCTACTGTGAGAATGCAGACCCAGTAAAGGGGAGGTAATAAAATTATCGGGCCGAGACATAGCTGCATCAAAGGAAGTTGTGGATACTTATCGGAACATATACGCTGGAGATTATCGACGATGCATTCGCTTATAGAAGCATGGTAACGTACAAAGTCGTTGACTTTTAACTATATCTTTGGTCTTCCGTTAAGTAAGAAGTAAAATCCTTAAAAATGTGAACAAGACCAGCTTGCAGCCAACAGACTTAAATATCTTGAGTACACATTATACAGGGATGCAAGTGTTGTACTGACATGAAGTATAGGCAGAAGTCTGTCACTCCAGTCACTCTTCTTGGCATTATTGTGAGTTTTGTGTAGTGTTAGTGTAATGTGTGACTTACCTCAACTGCAGGTTTGTGGTATATGCCTGCTCAATGATTCCCCTGACATCAGATGTGATGGATTTGCCGCTCACAGTGTGCTGCTCAAACTTGGTCTTCACAGCAGACTTGGAGATGCATTGCTAACGAGCAAGAAGTAAGCTATGTGTGTTTAAAAATGCTTTGGCAAACATTTCAATTAATACTGAAACTATTTTTATATCAAGAAATCCACAGTGTGACTAAATTTTCCCTTTTCGATTGAACTCCCCATCCACTGGGGCATGTCGTACAGCAAGCACTGGAAGCTTAACATAACCTAGAGGTGGCAACTGATATACAAAACTAAGAAATACAAAAGTATACTAGGCACATAAAGAAACTGTGCATACAAAAATTTACATAAGGTACCAGAACACAAATGACGTATTGATCGGCCACGTTCTGGACGTCCACGTGTAACAACGCCAAGACAGGACAGATGGATAAGGGTGAACCCATCTTCGCCACAGGTTTCAGACTGCAGTGATGACTGCCCGAACCATCCCAGGACTTCGCCGTATCCACCCCAACACAGTTCGACAACGTTTACGTCATCACGGGATCAGACCACGACGTCCTGCCATACGGCCTATCCTGACACAACGTCATCGACAAGCTCGCCGAATGTGGTGCCGAAATCATGTCCGCAGACCCTTGTTTTGGCGGAGACATGTTGTTTTTACAGATGAGTCCAGGTTTAACGGCAAGGGTTGCTATGGATTTCTTGCAACACCACAACGTTGACTTACTGCCTTGGCCTGCAAATTCACCGGATCTCTCCCCGATAGAGCATGTTTGGGACGAGATGGATCGACGTCTACGCCGTCTTCCTCATCCGCCAGATAACGTCCTTGACCTTGCAACAGAACTTGAGAGAATCTGGCGTGACATCCCACAAGCCTTCCTTGCACGTTTGATAGGCTCTATGCGTCGTCGATGCACTGCTGTTCTCAATGCCGATGGTGGACATAACCGTTATTGAGCTTGTGACATGGTCGTTTGACCCGTCCCGCTTGTGGACTCGTGACGTCATTGTGATTGACTTTTCAATTGAAATTTTCCCGACTTATTTATGGTCTCATGATCCCTCCATTAAAAGTTTATATGTACCTTTGACATTTGTTATCGTGCTTATCAACTGGGATAACATTTTGACAATGCACAGTTTCTTTATGTGACAAGTATACAATCCACTTACCTCAAATTGGTTTTCAAACTTGTCAAATTCGGAAAGTCGTTTTCATACCCGACCCGCAATTCACCACCTGCAACATAGTTGGCTTCACAAGTGTCTTGAATTTCAATTGTTAAGTTAAATAAACTGAAGAGATAACAAATATAAAAGATGATTTACGTAAGAAATATTGTCAAGACGTGGCACACCAAACCAAGGGCACCGGGAACAATGGGGAGCCTGACGACAGTGTAATTTGGATGCAAGCGAGACATTTCGAAGACAAAAGTCTGCATACTTAACATGCCTTTTCTGAGTCTTGCCAATCACATTGCTGTCAAAGGGTCAGAAAATTCAATGATATAAATAAATTCATTGGCTTTATTTAAAAAGGACATGATCCGGTTTGTTTGTGAAATTCTTCTCAGGCCTATTCCACAGAAGTTTGAAAGCATCATTTTCCATGACGCCGTGGACATGTTCAGGGTCAGGGATGGACCTCGGAGTCAAATCCACAGGCATGGCAAGATCCGGGGTAGAATAGGTCTTCAGCAACCCATGTGCTTGCCATAACAAGGCGACTATCTTGTCGTAAGAGGCGACTAACGGGATCGGGTGGTCAGTTTCGCTGACTTGGTTGACAAATGTCATCGGTTCCCAATTGCGCAGATCGATGCTCATGCTGTTGATCATTGGATTGTCTGGTCCAGACTCGATTGTTTACAGACCGCCGCCATATAGCTGGAATATTGCTGAGTGCGGCGTAAAACTAAACTCACTCACTCACTCCACAGGCATGGCGAAGACGGTAGTAGAAGCAACGAGTCAGCGTCATCATGTCGTTTAAGATATGCCGTTTGCGCCAAAGAAGGGCATCCACTGACGAGTTGTTGGAAAGTCTCTGTAAATTCATTGCACAATCGACATTTCATGCAAATATTTTCGTTTAGGATGACATTTAGGCAATTGCGAGAGTGTCCTGACAGCAAAAGAAAGCCTTCAGTTTCACATTTCAGACCAGCCGACTTCATCCAGGCGAAGGAGTCGGTTGAATTACCGTTCTGTTCCACACACTGCATGTACACGATGCAATCCCAGCGGGCATTAATAACGTTGAATCAACGTTGAATCAACGTTGAATTTTGGTTGTTTGGTTGATCAACCTTTCATAAACAGTAATTCACATTGTACATAAAAGTCAACATCACCCCAAAGCCATACATTATAAACGGTCCCTAAGGGCAGCTATACAAAATCGGATAGGATTAATCAACATTTTATATTGCATCCCATTATTATAAACATTTGTTTGTATGAATAGATCTATCAGTAAATGATGCATTGAGCACGCCCTGAACCCTGTCAACATATGCATATTATTGGGGAGGGGTGGTGGAGTGAGTGAGTGAGTGAGTGAGTGAGTGAGTTAATATTTAACGTCACATCGGCAATATTTCAGCCATATCGTGACGAGAACGTTTGACAGTAAGAAATAGAATATATATATAGATATTATAAAACCGCCGACGAAGGACAGTAAAAAATACTAGATAATCACAGATATGAAAATATAAAACTAGCAAACAAAGCTAAAATATTCCAATGAAAGAAGACAATACAATGTAAAATGGGCTATAGATCGCCAACACCAGAAGGTAGATCACCAAACTAGGGACCATGGGGACTTACAGTACCTTGGCTACCTGCATGGACCCTAGTTGGATTTACACCATCCCTTCAGCTGCTGGCGATTGTAAGGAATGTTAGCTACATTTAAAATTACAAGAATGCTACGATTAAAAACCTGGTACTCTTTAAATTGACTTTGAAAGTTTTAGGACTTACGTACCCCCTCAGGAGGACAATAATTTTACGCTACGTCAACCCCTTTGAGGGTACAGCCACTAACAACTTCAGTTACTAATATAAACTACCAATAATAAAATATTTAACTATTTACAAATCAGTGAACAAATCTATTTTTTTTAAAATGCAATAATTAAATGAGGACTGACATTATTAAAAAAGATCCTTCAGAGTTTTGATGTGAAATAGATATCCCTTGTGATGGAATATTCCACACAGTCAAGCAAGACATGCTTGACTGTGATTCTTTCATCACAAGGGATACAAAACGGAGGATCTTCGCCTTTCAATAAATATTCATGAGTATATCTGGTATGGCCAATGCGACATCGTCGCATAATGACCTCCTCAAATCTGGACTGACAACCCAAGTAGGTGTAACCAATGTAGGGTTTTATTGCATGTAATTTATTAATACCTACTTGGGTGTCCCACTTCTTTTGCATTAGATCGCGGATGTACGTTCTAATGCTGGCTTTATAATCAGAGTATGGGATAAGAAGTGGTGTCACAGATTTGTTGAGGGCTGCCTTAGCAGCAAGATCAGCCATCGTGTTCCCAGAAATGCCAACGTGGCTGGGTAACCAACAAAAGACGATGTCGCATTGGCCAGTAGCAAGATCATTATATAATTCGATTATTTCAATTAAAAGTGGATGTTTGCAAGAGAGATTTTTAATAGCCTGAAGGCAAGAAAGAGAATCGGAAAAGATTATGTACTGTTTATGTTTAGGATGTCGTTGAATATATTTAAGAGCCGTTAATATGGCGTTTGCTTCTGCTGTAAATATAGAGCTGGTATCAGGTATTCTAGAAGATATTGTTCTGGACCCCAATGACAGTGGCACAAGCAACCGCGCCACCATCCTTGGACCCATCTGTAAATAAGGATTTGTATGTATTATATTTGATTTTTAATTGATTATATTCTTGTTTATACTGTAATTCATTAGTTTCAGACTTCTTAAACTTTGTCAGAATTAGGTCAACTTCAGGCCTAACCAGTTGCCAAGGAGGAGAAGAAAGAAGACGGGAAGGGGATATATAATCCAGCTCAATGCCAGCAGCAGAAATATATTGTTGGATTCTTATCCCAAGAGGTGGAACAAGTGAAGTTTTTTTATTATACAAGTCCTCATAAAGAGGATTAAAAACGCAAGTGTGAGCAGGATTGGATTCATTAGAATATAACTTTGTGATATATTGTAGGGACAATTTGATACGGCGAAGTTTTAAAGATGGCTCATCGGCCTCAACGTAGAGACTGTCAATGGGAGAGGTTCTGAAAGACCCAAGACAAAGTCTTAGACCCTGGTGATGGATAGAATCAAGTAGTTTGAGGTTGTTTTTTTTACAGGTCCCCACCATATACGATGGAGCCATAATCAAGTTTCGAGCGGACCAATGATCGATACAGGTGGAGGAGGGTAGCTTGATCCCTCCCCACTTTGAGTTGGAAACAACTTTCAACAAATCGAGTGCCTTCAGGCATTTTGGCTTTCAGTGATTTAATATGTGGCAAAAGTTAAATGGGAGTCGAAAATTAGACCCAAGAATTTGGCCTCCTTAACAACTTTGATGGGAGTGCCATTTAAAGATAGTTCAGGATCTTTATGTGGTTTATATTTTCTACAAAAAGTGTAGACAATTAGTTTTGGATTTAGAAAATTTAAAACCGTTTTCAAGACACCATTTATTTATTTTATTTAAACACAACTGCAATTGCTGTTCAATAGTATGCATATTTTTACCACGACAAGAAATGTTAAAATCATCCACAAAAGTGATCCATCAATGGAATCGTTTAAAACCTTGGATAAACTGTTAATCTTGATACTAAATAAAGTGACAGACAAAATACTGCCTTGAGGGACACCCTGATCCTGATTGTAATGATCAGACAGGGTTGAACCCACTCGGACTTGAAATTGTCTGTCTTTCAAAACCGTGAGATAAAAGAGGCAGACGGCCTCTCAAACCAAATTCATGTAAATCCCTCAAAATGCCATGCTTCCAGGTCGTATCATAAGCTTTCTCAAGATCAAAGAATATCGATACGGCATGTTGTTTATTTACGATTGCATTTTTAACAAAGGATTCTAATCGTACCAAATGATCAATGGTACTTCGATTTTTCCTGAAACCACATTGAATATTGGTTATAAGGTTATTGGTTTCAAGATACCAAGTTAATCTATTATTCACCATACGTTCCATGGTTTTACAGACACAGCTAGTTAGAGATATTGGTCTGTAATTAGACGGATCGGTATGATCCTTGCCAGGTTTTGGTATTGGGACTACAATGGCATTACGCCATGAAGGGGGAAATTCTCCAGACGTCCATATTTGGTCAAATATATCTAAAAGAGTCATCAGACATGGTTCAGGTAAGTGTTTCAGTAGCTGGTAATGTATATTGTCATCACCCGCTGCAGTGTCATGAGCTTGCTCAAGAGCAGTATATAGCTCATGTAATGAAAACACTTCATTATAATCTTCACCGTTATTTGATTCGAAATTAAGTTTCGTCTTTTCCTGTTGTTTCTGATATCTCTGAAACTCAGGGATATAATTTGCCGATGATGAATTTTTGGCAAGGGTTTCGCCAATTTTATTTGCAATGTCAGATTTATCAGTTATCAAGTTATCACCATCTTTAAGATGGTGTACAGCTGATTTTGAACCTTTGCCTTTTATTCGCTGAACCATGTTCCAAACCTTAGACATTGGTGTGCGCGAATTGATTTTTGAGACATAATTTCTCCAAGATTGTCGTTTGTTTTGTTTAAAGGTACGACGTGCCTTTGCATTGAGTATTTTAAATTTATTTAAGCTATGGACAGTTGGATGATGGCGGAAATAACGCTCTGCCTTTTCCTCGCTTTTCTGGCTTGTCTACAATCAGTATTAAACCACGGTTTTCGTACATGTGGAGTCGTAGAGGACTTTGGTATACACTCATCCGCTATTTCATTTAAAACGTCAGAAAAGTTTGAATGGGATCAGTTATAGCACTGAAAAATCAGGTCGCAATTTTGATTTACAATTATATTCAAATGAAGACCAGTTAGCCTTCGAAAAGTTCCATCTTGTGTACGATGGAGAATCAGATGGAGTTATTTCTGAAAGGATAGTTGGGAAGTGGTCACTTCCACACAGGTCATTATGAACAGACCAATCAAATTCATTCAGGAGGTTAGAATCTGCAAGAGATAAACCAAGGAAGAATAAGTGCCAGTTGCAGGATGCAGATAGGTGCTTGAATCATCATTAAAGATGCACAGGTCATTATTGGAAATGAAATCTTCAATTATTTTGCCTTTAGTATTAGTGTTAGTACTGCCCCAGAGTGGATTGTGACTGTTTAGGTCACCCATGATAACACATGGCTTCAGGGAGTTGATCATAGAGTGATTGAAGATCAGTCAGATGAAGTGTTGATGAAGGTGGAAGATACAGAGAGCATAACGTAAATGTTACACCCAGAGTAAGTCGCACTGCAACAGCTTGGAGATTAGTGTTAAGAGTAACAGGGCTGTGAATAACATTCTGTCGTATAAGGATAGTAGAACCTCCAGTGGCTCTATCACCTGGAGGGGAAAAATAATTATAGGCTTCAAACTGACGTAAGTTAAAATTATCTGTCTGTTTCAGATATGTCTCTTGCAGACAGAACGCTGATGGTGTTAAATCCTGGATTAATAGATGTATTTCATTAAAATTTGTCCGGAGTCCTCTACAGTTCCACTGCACGATATTGGTAGATATACCTATTTTTTTGGCGGATTAATTGGGGATCTACCCCGCACCGTTTTCGAGGGCGACAAGCTATGTGCCCTAGAATGGACGTTTTCGACACGTCCATGTCCTCAAGTCAAGTCCCTCATTTGTTAAATAACTTGATTTTATCATCTGACCCCTTGGGGGCTCTGCCACTTTGTTTCTTTGAATCTGGCTTCAGTTTGCCTTTGTTTTTAACGATTGGTTGAACGTTTGGCGTTGATTGAGATCTTTGAGTTGACTGAGAAGTGTCACGGTCATGAGATGGTTCTGATTGGATTTGGGGCGTACCAGGAAGTGGTTCTGCAGTTTGGGTAGATATTGCAGGTGAGAATATCAGAGGAGAATCAGATTTAACCCAGGTCAAGTTTGTCTGACAGCATGCAGATGATTTTGTTATTCTAGTTGTCGCTTCTGACGGTGTTCTGCGTGATAGAAGCATAGCTCTCTTTATGCTCGGAGCTTTGAACTAGTTTTTGGCATCTGCAAAACTAATGTTTTGGGTGAATTTGATTTGATTTATCTCCATTTGACGTTTCCAAACAGGACAGCTTTTAGAGAAAGAGGAATGATCCCCTGCACAGTTTTGTACATTTTTGACAGTACTGTCAGCAATCTTCTGTTGTATGTGTCTTCTCACCACAGTGAGCGCATACAACAGACAATGTCTGAGTATTTACGCCATGACCGAACTTTTGACATTTGAAACACCTAAGAGGGTTCGGAATGTACGTGTCAACATTGATGTTTGCAATATCCTGCCTTTAGAGATTTTGGAGCATTTGGTGTAGAAAATGAAAACAGGTAGGTATTTGTGTTGATAACAGTATCGTTTTTCCTGGTCGTGAAACGTTTAACATAGAGTACGCCTTGATCTTTCATCTCAGAGACGATGTCAAGTTCTGACATGTCAGCAAACAATCGATCCCGATCTCTGATAATTCCTTTGCTCGTGTTGAGTGTTTTGTGAGCTGAGACCGTGACTGGAATGCCGACAAAAGAATCAATACTCATAAGGTTGGTGGCTTTGGTGCCTCTTTGCACACTCAACCAGCAGAGCACCGGAACGTAATCGTTTCATGTTCTTAACGTCACCAGCTATGCCTTGTATACCTTTAGCTACGGCAAAGGATTCAACTTCAAAGGTGTCTTGTCAATAGTTTCAAGCACAAGAAAACGTGGCCAGTAATCAATTGAGTTGGGCAGTCTCGAGGTCAGTGTCAACAGGATCAGTGTCAAGTTGACGCTTGGTCTCTTTGGGGGTTTAGGTAAGCCATGGTTAGTTAGTAAGATTTTCATCATCCGAGCTCCCCACCCACCATGGAGTATCACAAGGACAATGCTAAAAACAAGTGGATTTCCAACTTGAAGCACCAAGGATACCCGGATGATATACTCCAGCAGAAGAATTAAAAGATTAATAATTCCACCAGATTGGCCCATGAGCCGGCGCCTTCTGGGCATAAGACTCTAGGCAAAGTTCATAACAGTATATTTCAAAATTACAAACGTTTTAGATAAACAAGTAGGCCAAGACCGAAATTAAAACAATTCCAAATCAAATTGGTGCAATGACATATATATATATAGTCTATACACAGGGCTTGGCGTGACCAGCCGATTGATTGAACCGGGCCAGTTCAACCACCCGTCTAGGTGAAGTAAGGGGCGAAGTGGTGTGTTGGGCAAAGGAACACTGTTCCTGGAACCAGTGCCCTCAACCACCAGCCTCCCGTCCTCCACCGACACAGGGGCGCAACCCACGGCAAACGGGTTGGTGGACCAAAATATCCCCCCCGGGCCCACAACGGGGGGTTGAAAGGCGCTTAGCGTGACCCAGCACCCACCACGAGGAGGTGGCCTTTCATGGGTGCCAGGGGTGGTGGAGAATGGCGTAAGGAAATGCAACGAAAATTTTCACTTTAAAATGTCTGGTGAAAGTCTTTGTTAAGGATGAAATTGTATATAATTTGTTTTAACTTTTATTTATTTACAAAAAAGTGTAACTTCACTAATGATTCTTTGATGGGACAATTAACAAAACTGCACCCACAGACTTTCATTCTTACACTTGTTTGGAAGGGATATGATAATTCATGTCTCTTTAAAGGTTAAAATCTTACATACAAAAAGAAGTAATTTTAATGTAAGGAACATTTAATTATGAAATAAGATTATTTTAATGGAATTTGTAGAAATCCCATCTTCGAAGACTGGGTGGTAGCAATTTTGTGGATCACATAAAAGGAGCAAGGCTAAGGTAACACGTTTTTTAACATTTCACTTGTTTCCAGTATATCCACCACAAAGTTTAAGAGAAAGATGATAATGCTCTTTCATTAACACCTGTTTTGAGTATTTGTGATAATGTTTGGTCTATTTTGGTGATAATAGTTGGTCTTTATTTTTCATTTATATATTAAGGTTGATCATTTAAGAGTAAAAATTGACAATGATTTCTCCCGGCGATGTTTAGTTTAATGAGAACTCCCTTGCTTGGCGCCATATTGTTTTTCACCATAAACAGCTGGATGCAAGATAGCACGCGAGAGGACAGAAGTCATACATTTATAGATATATAGAGATGTTTATTGCTGGGAAACACACTCTTCAGGTATTTGTTCAGCTGTAGAATTTGAATACGATGTTTTTTATTATTGTCAAAGGGTAGGTTTTCATTATTTGCAATCTAATATGTGTGCAGTGAAACATACTGAGATTTGGAAGAGTCCATTATTTAAAATTACAGGTGTTGTTAGATATCAGCATTTTATGTACATGTTCCCTTGTTAAGATCATCTATCGAGTATATGAGAGAGAAGGTGTATATTTGTAGTGTTTTAAATCAGAGTTATTTTCAGTGTATGACCTACATTTCAATATGTTTTGGCCACCTGTCACCCCTTTGGTCAAATAGGAGTAGGACTTCCATTTCTTGGAATTGAGAGTCAGCGATACACTGTTTCCAAGAATTTGCGTGTGCCCGCGATGTTTGTTTACGAGTACATTTTAAGTCTTTTTGAGTGTAGATTGGAGTTGTAAGAGATGTTATTCAATGTCTTATTATTCATGGTATGATAGATTATTTCTGGCAAATGTAGAGTTTAATCTCATTATTTTTATTGTTCATGATTCAGGAGAAGCATAGTTATGACGTCGCAGATAATACGCACACATAATTCATTATATGAGGAGATTTTTAAGCGTTCCTATAAGAGATTAAGTGTAAACATTTATGAATTATAAAAAGTTATTTATCTGAGTTTTATGGGTGTACAAATGACAAAGAGAGAGAGAGAGTAGATAATAGAGAATATATTGTATACTTATGAGAGCTCATTATTGTTTTCAGAACTCCATGATCCATACTTCCTTGTGTTTGGGAACAAATGGTGTTGGGAGACCTCCCACAATAGACTTGTTCTTTGACCTGTGAACCACCACCCATTTTGTTTTCTTATCATTTAATGTAAAATGGCTTTTGTTACAATTTATGACTCCTGGTAGCAAAATTGCTACATCAGTTCAACTATTAATTTGAAATAATCATTTCCGAGAATCTCTAAAGAAAACTAAATCTGACAGAATAACAACAATCTTCCATTGTTTTGCAGGACAATGTCAAACAATTTGATGTCAAGAATGAATGTTGATGGGCAAAATGGCAAGTTTTCTTTTAAGAATACAAGGTTGTATTCAATCATCTCTGGTAAGTTAATTACCAAGTGCAGCATTTTCATCATGACCATAGCAAATAATATATGACAGTAAAGCATCGTCTAATTCATCCTACCGGTAATTCATAGTCTAATTAAATAATCAACTTGCAATTGAGGATTTTCTTCTGACAATGTTTAAGAAAAACTTCCATTCCTTCGGTTGAAAATATAAACTGTTTACACTTTTCGTCATATTTTGTATTGATGCTGTTCATATGTTCACATGCCAAGTTACAGCAGTGAAATGAACCTTTCAAGTGATTGATTAAACAAATACTTGAATCATTTAAGACAATATATCTTCCATATAACTTATTCATGTATTTAAATATAAAATTTCAGAATGTGCCCTATCTCAAGGGAATGAGATGGGAATGCATCCGAAGCAAATTTCAAAGAAAGAGTTAGGAACATTTCTGAAGTATCCACTCTGACCGCCAGGCAGGAGTGGCAGAAAGAAGAGGGAGCTGATAATTGTGTTTTTGGAGTTGTAATTGTGTTGAAACATCTGAACTGTGGTATTGAAATTGGAGGCGTAAATGTCACTTTGATGCTATATGCAGATGATATTGTGTTATTAGCACAACAGAGATCACCTACAGACTATGTCATGTGTGATGTTTTACATCATGCATTAAACCACGTTTTCTGTGTGGATGTGTGTTCATAAAGATTTCATGAAAAGTGACTTGTTTTATGTGCTGTCTTCAGGTATAGTTCCTGGTCATCTTGGATCCCTTTCATGGTGAAAGTAATTGCATTTGTGTTTATTCAGGGGTCTGTCTTAAGAGCTGAAATTCAGACAAAATGTCTTCTCGGGACAATTTTCACCTTTTCAAGGTAACAATACAACAGTAAAATAGTTTTTCTTAATTTGGAATACTAGTTTCTTCTTACTAGAATTATATGTCCAACTGACATAAAACTTAAATGAACATTATATTGAATGTGGAATTTTAACTAAGTATTTTATCAGGTAAATATTTTACTGCAATTTTCTGTTTGAACACTGTTTATTGCAGGTAGCTTTTGGGTATTTTAGCTGGATGCAGGAGTTTGGTGCTACTTTTATTGTAGTTTAAAGATGAAGTGCGAGTCTATTTACAGGAAAGCGTAATACCTCCAGACACAACCACGGAACAACCCATGTTCAACGTTAATAATATGTTAGACTTCAACATTGATTCCACGTCGGATATCTACGTCAAAAAACTTTCATATACAACCTATTTTCAATCTATTTTCAACGTTGAGGATCAACCTTTTTCAACGTTGATAATCTGTCAAACTTCAACGTTGATTCCACGTCGGATATCTACGTCAAAAACTTTCATATACAACCTATTTTCAATCTATTTTCAACGTTGAGGATCAACCTATTCTCAACGTTGAAACAACGTTGATGTGCCTGCTGGATGGTTCCTCAGAGAAAGCTTCTCCACAAATAATCGAATGTGGGCAGACTTGGTGAAGGCTTTCACCTGGTTTACCTCCCATCGCTGTACCATCCAGAAGTACATTGCCATCAACAAAATCAACCTCAAATTTCACATTCTGTCCAACAACCTTGGCATGCTTAAAATAGCCGTGGAATTCCTTGCTTTTGTCATGAGTCTTGACATGCATCACCCGAGGATCATCCCAATAAATAAATATGTGCAAAAGTACACAATAAAATTTCATCATGAGGAGACTCCACATTAATCAAACCCCGACCTCCAGAATTGATTTGCATATATAAACCTGAAGGCTGCTTCTCACTATACATTAGACATAGCTTCTTTTCCCGGATTAACCGCATTTGAGGTTTTTGTTTGCTCCCAGGTTTTACTTTCGTAAGTAAGACCTATTCCCCGGTTCTACTTTTTCCTAACTCTATATTAACATCAACATTCAAATTCAGATGATATGTTAGTGTTTGAAATCAACTGAAAAAATATCGTCAAACATCAACTTAAATGTGCAAATGTGTTCCCTAGTAGGATTAGAACCACATCTTTCAGAGCCGGGCTGACGCCACCGGGCCGACAAAGAGCGAGGGTTGAATTATCTATTTATAGTTAGGCCTACTGTCATTCAATTGATTTTACTAGCGCTTTAGTTACTGTTATGTAGCTTCATTGCATGATCATCTAATTATCCATCATCCCTCGACCATAGGGTGGAGAGTAGCAGGCGCTAGTATTTTTTCCTCGATCATTGGATGTCAATCTCAACTGGGTGGACTGGAGCACATCATATTATCAATCTCAACTGGGTGGACTGGAGCACATAGTCACAGTACTTTGTCCAAGTACACTGCACATTGCCGCAACTAGGTGTTTGCATGTATTCATGTGGCCGCCATCTGGTCATATACCAGCGGATTCGTGGGTTGTTTTAAGTGCACAGGGTTGTGTACTGTACACTATAGCAAGCGGTGAACAGGTTCTTCTTAGTGATCAATATCACATGATGATTCAAGTATACTGAACAGCAAAAGAAACGCAAGTTTCGAAAAATGAAATCTCATGTAGGTAAGCGTTCCTGTTTGTGGAACGTTCATGATAAAGTGACGTAATGCTCCCATATGAGATGATGTCATGCAATTTGACGTCCATACGAAACATTCGCACAAACACACCAACAGTGCAGCAAAACCATATTTTTAGCACGTGCATCGAAGTTTATGGATGAAAAGCATGCATTTCACTCTAGGTATCCTTTATAAAGGTTTGTGTCAAAACAGTTCAGTATTGACGCTGGGAGGTGTACACGCCACACAAACGATGCCTAGACTAACGACTGAGCAGAGGGGAATGGCCATTGGAAAATTACACGGAGGTAGCACTGCAACCGCTGTAGCTAGACAATTGGGCTGTCATCTGACCACCATTACACGACTTGCTTAACGTCATCTGCAAAGCGGGTTCCTGCTGATCGTCCCCGTACCGGACGGCAACGAGTGACAACTTATGCGCAAGATCGGTTCATCCGGGTCACTCATCTAAGTAACCGAACTCAAGCAGCAACAGTAACAGCGGGCTGCTGGAATCCACTGCCGAAGGCCATATGTGGGGCCAATTTTGGCACGTCAACAACGCCAGCGACGTTTGCAGCCCTCACACAGCAAGGGTGTCGATGGATTATCTGGCTCAGAACAACATTAACGTCTCTTTCCCCGGATATGGCTCCCATTGAACATTCTGGGACGAAATTGGACGGAGGATTGCTGCAGGTAGACAGCCACTCACACTTGCACAGTTGGAATAGAGATTGGTGTTTGAGCGGAACCAGTTGCCTCAGGCATTCTTTCAGACTCTAGTGAACTCAATGAGGCCACGTTGCACGGCCTATGTGCAAGCTCAAGGTGCCTATACGGTTACTAAAGAGACTGTCACTTTTCGCGTTCAGGGGTGTCTCCATTTGACGGACTGTGATCAATTTGAACTTATTGCAATTCAATGTCAACAGCAACTTTTAGCTGTTACATTGACAGTGTTTTCAATAGAATAAATGATTAGACATGATTTGGGTTGTCTTCTGTTAAAAACTTGACAAAAGCCAGACTTGCGTTTCTTTTGTTGTTCAGTATATGATTCATCACTATATGAGACTGAATAAGTTTTCACCAGTGTCGGAGTCACTGGATTCTGAATAGGAGTTGGCCAGAGAGATGACGACTGGTTGAACTCGACCATTGTTGACGTCGGTACTCTCTCAATGGCAATAATGGCGAATGTCTCAGCGACGAATTCCAACTTGTGAATCTACTGTAAAGATTCGTAACTTGTTACTCCGGTACCTCGGGTACCTTGATGACGTCGGATCACTGTTGTCCACTCGTTTTGGAAAGATTGAAACATTTTGGTTTTCACTTCACTTGCAACACGCTGTATCGGAAAGTCTTCTAAAAGTTTACAATGTTATTAAAGTCTTCCAAATGTAGTTTATACTTTTGCATGAATCCTGAAATTTCAGTTTTTCCTATTGCTTCTCTAGTGGCCCAGCTAAACACACTTTCATGATAGCCTTTCACATAAGATCAGACATAACCGTTTATAGAGTCTAGACACTGGTTCCCATTGTCATATAGATGTTGCTATCCACACAATATCTCCCATGGCGGCGTTGTTGTGGGCGTACGAGTCCCAGGAAGAAGCACATACCTCGTATCTGTACGGTATCAATGGTAGAGAGAGTGAAGGTTCCTAAGATTGCTGCGCCATACTGTATGGTAGACCACACCACGAAGTCGTAAAGCTTCGCGTACGTCGGATACTCCATTTCATTCCATCTTGTACTTGGCAATCGGCACTTCGCGAAGAGCAAGCTCCTTGTGGTGAGTGCTGGGTAATGCTAAGAGCTCTTCCCCGTGTGGACCGGGATAGAATGCGCCCACAACACCAAATTGAGCAACCTGTCTGCCGTGGGTTGCGCCATTGTGTCAGTGGAGGGCAGGAGTTCCAGGAATGGTGTTCCTTTGCCCAAAACACCACTCCAATCCCTACTTCACCTACACGGGTGGTAGAATGGGCCTGGTTCTATCAATCGGCTGGTCATGCTAAGCCCTGTGCATGTATAATTTAGCACACAAATTTAGAAACTATACTACCCATCAATAGTTTAGACTAGTCTAAATGTAGCCACTTCAGTCAACTGCTCTAAACTAGATTTTGTAAAATATTCCATATTGTTTGAAGGTATTGTTTACACATGAACTGATGTGTTGGAAAACAAATTTGTAATGCTGAAAGGGTTATTGTCGTGAGTACAATACAAGCGAGTCCGGTAATCCTGCGCACCTGCAATAGCGCACTTCCGTATTAAGGTAAACATCGTCTGCTACCACATTTACGCTTGAAATCAGAGACATTTCTACAAAGGACTGGCTTTTAATCACTAAAGGTAAGCAAAGCGAGCGTCCCAGCCATTTGTAGGTCAATCTATTTTAGATCTTAGGCAAAGCCTTGTCGTTTTCAGAAACTCTATGGAAGGCCGAGTTCACCCAAATTAGTCGTTTTCAAATTTGGTAATTACATTGATGAAGTGATTTTGAAAATAATCTGACCCTAATACGTTTACATACTTCGGATCTCCAGCTGGATGTTATGCGCATCAGTTGCTGTGCAGAATTACCGGACAGCAAGCGATGTCGTCAGAACGCCAGTAAGGTCAACCATATGGTATAATGCAACGTTAGAAGCTTATAGTCGTCAATAAACTTATATTTCTAGGTAAATATGATGCACACCAGCATGTTTAGTCACGTAAACCACAAGAAATAAGAGATGTAGTTGCCGTGTTGCCATCGATGTGCTTAGGTGCGCGGAATTACCGGACGTCACTGTAAATGATGAAAGTCAGTGAAAATTGGTGAATTCTTAACAAAATTTACACCAAAACAAAGCTGTTCACGTGGATGATATTGGCACATGCCTTTCAGTAATTTAATGCATTTCCCTCGTGCAAATTGTCTGCTGAAGGTTTACAGTTGGTTCCCCGATGTTAGTGGAGAAATCTTGGATGTAATCATACACACACACACGCACGCACGCCCACACACACACGCACGCACGCCCACACACACACACACACACATACATAACATATAGTGAGTGCTTTAAGTAAGTCTAAACTTTTGATGGGTAGTATATTTCAAATATGCTTGAACATTAATTTACACTTTAGATTGTATACTTCCAATTTAATAATATATGATGCCCTACGAGTCCTGTGTCCAAAAGGCAGTAGCTCATGGGCTAATCCGGTGGAATAATTAATTTGTGATTATTCTGCTTGAATATGTCTTCCGGGTATCCTTGGTGCTGCTCAGGTGCTTTGAATGCCAACAGTATAGATATATGATGTAAATATTTGCACATTGTCTGTTGTGTGCTCACTGTGGTAAGAAAAACACAACAGAAGAAAGATTGTAACCGTTATTTTCAAAACAAATGCACCAACTGCTCAGGGCAACCATTCATCATTCTCCAAAGAGTGTCCGATTTGGAAAGAGCAAATGGAAATATAGAAGATAAAGTTTACCCAAAACAACTTGGAAAGAGGACTGAACTCACAGAAACATATGCTTCAGTAACCAAGAGCCAAGCCCTAAATTATCCAGATCGTCCAAAAAAGCTGCCAAACAAACCTGATTTAGGCCAAATGCGATTCTCCAAAGCTTTTATACCCAACACAATGTCTTCTCAAACTAAGAGCTCACTTCCTGATATGTCTCAAAAGTTATTTTTCTGCTCAAAACTCATTCTTTCAGTCACATTCAAAATCTCAATCGTCATCTACTATTCAACAAACTGTTACAAACACAAAATAAACCAAAGCCTAATTCTTAAAAAAGCCCCCAAAGGGTCAGAAAACAGAATTCAGTTATTTAACAAATACGGATCACCTGAACGTGTCCGAAAACGTCCACTTCAGGGCACAAAGCTTGTCGAGTTGATCGCCAACAAATCCGTCGAAAAGATAGTTTAATCCAATAGTATTGTACAGTGGAATTGCAGAGGACAGGAATAATTACAATGATTTACAGCTATTAGTCCACGCCATCAGCATTCTGTGTGCAAGAAACATTAAAAACAGACAGATGCCTTTGATCTGCGTCATGTTAATGCATATCATTATTTAACAGCTCCGGGTGATAGGGCCACTGGAGGATTTTCAATCCTAGTCAAACAAAATGTTATCCATAGCCCTATTTCTCTTACTCACTAATCTCCTAGCAGTTGCAGTGCGACTTACATTTTACGTTGCATTTACATTATGCTCTTAGTATATCTCACCGTCTTCAACCCTTCAGAAGACTGATCTTCAAACTCTATATGACCAACTACCAAAACCTACAAAACTAACTAGCGTGGTGGTGTTTATTGAGAGCAAAACAAACAGTAAGTGAAAAATAACCAATTTCATCACTTTACAAGTTCGATGAGAATTGATGTGAAGGAAATATTTACGTTCGAAAGGAATAAAAGAAATGGTGCTAGAAACAAACAGGTAAATGTCTCTAGCACTGTTTTCAATAATACAGGAAGTAATCAGTATTCAGTGTATCCTCCTCTGTGTTTGATGACAGATGCACACTTATTGACATTGACCGAACCAACTTTTAAGAAATTGCATTGGCAAATTGTTCCATTCATGGAGTATGGCGTTTCTCAGCTGATTCAAGTTGTCAACAGGACTGTCACGTCTGGTAACATTGCAGCCAATCTCACCCCAAACATGTTCTATGGGATTTGATCAATTCAAACTAAATATAATACATACAAATCCTTATTTACAGATGGGTCCAAGGATGGTGGCGCTTTTGCATGTGCCACTGTCATTGGATCAGCACAATATCTTCTTGACTACCAAATAAGCTCTATTTTCACAGCAGGAAGCAAATGCCATACTAGCAGCTCTTAAATATATTAATAAACATTGTAAATATAAACAATGCATCATCTTTTCCAATTCTCTTTCGTGCCTTCAGGCCATTAAAAAACCTTTCCTGTAAACATCCACTTTTAATTGAAATTGTTGAATTGTATAATGAGCTTGCTACTGGCCAACGCGACATCGTCTTTTGTTGGTTACCCAGCCATGTTGGCATTTCTGGGAACACAATGGTTGATCTTGCTGCTAAGGCAGCACTCAACAAATCTGTGACACCACTTCATCCCATACTCCGATTACAAAGCCAGCATTAGAACCTACACCCGTGATCACCACATTTTTTAATCGTAGAATATTGTCATTTTAATTTGTGGCTAAATTTAAGCATAATCGTCAATGGCTGAAGGGATGGTGTAAATCCAGCTGGGTGCATGCAAGTAGCAAAGGCACTGTAAGTCCCCATTGACCTTAGTTGTTCATATTTCATTGTATTGTCCAAAACGTTTTCTACTAATAAATATATTCTGGTTAGTTTATTGTGAAAATCTAGTAATTAATCTGTCCTTCTTGACAGGTGTTATATATTATATGTATTTATTATGAATTTAGAGTGAGTGAGTGTGGTTTTACGCCGCTTTTAGCAATATTCAAGGCAATATCACGGCGCGAAACACTAGAAATGGGCTTCACACATTGTACCCATGTGGAGATTTGGACCCGGGTCTTCGGCGTGACGAGCAAACGCGTTCACCATTAGGGCTACCCACCACCCTATTATGTATTTAGAACTTGTTTCATAAATATTGCTGATGTGACTTTAAATCTTAACTCACTCACTCATTCAAAACTGACGTCAAACATCATGACGAATATATATCGCTGTTACCTTCAGGTGTGCATGTAATTTGATCCACAGGAAAACTGTAGAGGAAATGGGGTTGCACAACAAAATTACCTATCTTCCTATATGCGAGTGAAGCATAAACGAAGACTGTTCATTTCTTCTCTCTGTTGCGGAATCCTATTTGCGCTTTACAGTTTGCCTGTGTTTCATCATTATTATCTTACAATAATTACTTCATAACCAAGCCGATTTGCGCATAGCAACACTGCCACAAACATTCATCTCTCACATGAATACTGAGCAGCTGAAATACCCCATTTTTCAGATTTTCTGATCATATTTACGCAATTATTAGCCACATATTACGGAGCCCCAAGACAATGCCGGATATATAAGGATAACAAGAAGACAAAGTCATCAATATCCCCCGCAATGGCAAAATACTCTTTATGAATATGTCTACAAGTTATGATTATGTCAAATGTTTTGGCGTGTATATAGCTAAGTGGAAGGAGATTACTGAAAGGTTTCAAAGTTCTTGTCCAGAAAGGAGCACTAACACCAAATTCAGTTGGAAGCCAAAATTGTTGCCATGGAAACACACAAAAAAACACCAAAAACATTTTATTCAGAAGTCCAAAACTACCAAAAGGCACCAGTTCACCACTAGACCTACCTTTGTATGAAATTTCTTGACGAAACAGTGAACAGTTTTTAAGCTCTGCTCCGGAAAAGAGCACTACCACCACCAATTTCAGTCTAAGTCAAACTTGTTGCCATGAAAACACAAAAATATTTATTCAGAAAGCCAAAACTACCAAAAGGCACCAATTCACCACAAGGTCTATCTATGTGCCAAGTTTGGTGAAGAAACATTGAACGGTTTTAGAGTTCTGCTCCGGAAAAGATCACAGCCACCAATGTCAGTCTAAATCGAACTTATGGCCACGGAAACGCAAATATTTTATTCAGAAATCCAAAAACTACCAAAAGGCACCTGTTCACCATTAGATCTATCTATGTGCCAAGTTTGGTGAAGAATCATTGAACGCTTTTAGAGTTCTGCTCCGGAAAAGGGCACAACCACCAATTTCAGTCGAAGTTGAACTTGTTGCCATGGAAAAAACACATTGCAGGGGGATAAAACCCTGTACTCAACTGCCATCAACTGTTTGAAGTGACAGCCCCTCTCTATTTTTTATCACTATCTGAGCACAGAATATCTCTGGCTCTTGGGTGTATTCTGACTTGATAGCTGTTTTAGCAGCATATCTTATGATTACAGTTCAGAGTGAGTCTGAGGGTAATTATCAGCCCTTCTTAACAAGAATTTAATTTGGAATTAAGTTCACGAGATAAATCCAACGAAACCCTGTTATACTGGTTCAGGCACCCATGAAAGGCTACCTCCTCGTGGTGGGTGCTGGGTCACGCTAAAGCGCCTTTCAACCCCCGTTGTGAGTGAGTGAGTGAGTTAATATTTAACGTCACATCGGCAATATTTCAGCCATATCGTGACGAGAACATTTGCCCCCGTTGTGGACCCTGGGGGCATATTTTTGGTCCACCAACCCGTTTGCCGTGGGTTGCGCCCTGTGTCGGTGGAGGACGGTAGCCTGGTGGTTGAGGGGTAGGGGCCTGGAACCGTGTTCCTATTGCCCAACACACCACTTCGGCCCTTACTTCACCTAGACGGGTGGTTGAATGGGCCCGGTTCAACCAATCGGCTGGTCATGCCAAGCCCTGTGCATGATTTATGTGCATATACATTTTTGAATATATACTATGTTTTGATTGGTCTTGGCTAACGTTTTACGTTATCAAAATTAAATCTGCCTAGAGTCTCATGCCAGAAGGCGGTGGCTCATGGGCCAATTCGGTGATGTTGACCTCCGAAATCTGTATGTTTCCTGTTTCTTGTTATGGGCGAACCAGCCAGACATTTAATTTGGTAAACTTACGCAGCTTTTTCGCGTCATATTTGCTGAAGTATACCATCCCTGTATCCCTGGTGTTTGCATGATGGAGATCCGATGCAATTAAACACCGCTCTTTTTTGCACTCCATGGTGGGTGGGGAGCAGGGATGCTGAATCCCATTATTTCCACTATGGCTCAGAAAAACCCTGGTTCAAACAGATCTAAACGCCGTCATGTTGATTCAGATGAATCTGATCACAATGTATCTTCTGTACTTGATTCATGGCCTCGATTTATTATCATTGAAGCAGCAGACAAGCAGCCACCATAAGCTCAACCCGTTTGCAATTTCGAAAGCAATTTCAGGAATTTGCGGAGAAGTAAAGAACGTGACACGTCTTCGTAGTGGATCGCTGCTTATTGAGTGTTTGCGGGAGCAACAATCTCTAAACCTGTTATCATTGAAAACATTTGTAAACACTGAGGTTGTTGCGTTTGCACACAAAACGTTAAATACTTGTCGCGGCATTGTTCGTGACAGAGCACGTTGCCTGTCCGACATGTCTGAAGAAGATATTTCAAACGAATTACAAAATCAAGGAGTGACAACAGTCAAACGTTTTACAGTGAAGACCAGGACGGTGATATCATTCCCTCAAATACATATCTGTTTACCTTTTCATTGTCTGCCTTACCCAAATCAATAAAGCTGGTTATGTCAACATCGGAGTGGAGGTGTATGTCCCAAATCCACTCCGATGTTTCGCAAAGATAAAAAATTTGGACATGGCTCCAAATCATGCAATCGATCTGCTGTTTGTCAACGCTGTGGAGACGGACATGAGGAACGCAGATTGCTCAGCCAGACATCAAATGTGCAAATTGCAAAGGACAACATCTTGCTTCATCACGGTTATGTCCTGTGGCAAAACCAATCTAAAATACTTAAGGTCAAACATGAAAAAAACATCTCGTTTTATGAAGCAAAAACATTTGTTGAAAACCAGTCACCAATTCCACTCAATAGAACTTTTTCTGCAGTTGCTGCTACTTCTACTACTAAATGCACTTCAGTTTCTGTTCAGACTGATTTGACATGGCTCAAATCAGATCAACCCTCTAACATAACTTCAGTCAGTGAGTCTCACACATCTTCAACCCAAACTGTAAATCAAGCTCAGATTGATGTCAATGTACTTGATGTTCCCAATGTACCAGTCACAGCACCACCAGCTTCTCAACCTTTGACCAAAAATGAAAGAAAGAAATTCAATAGAAAACAGACAAACAGGAAAACTTCATCTTCAGATATAGTTGTCCATAACTCTTTTGAAGCTCTTGATATGGACACAACCCCTTTGTCTCAGAGCGGTAAACATCCGCCCCCCTCACACCGTGAACGATCGCCAATAGAGCCACCATGACGCAGTCATCCAGCATAATCCAATGGAATTGTAGAGGACTTAGGAATAACTTTAATGATTTACAGATTTTTAATACAGGATTTTACACCATCAG
>NW_025766396.1:0-42681 GCF_003918875.1 Haliotis rubra
AGAACAGACTTATATACATGAACAGGGATTAAGTTATAACAACATGTAGGAAAAATCAGGGGATTAACAACAACAAGGCACGGTGGCAATAATGTAGTGACAATAGGAAGCCAATGGTGGTGGAGGTAGAAACAAAATGTACATGCTGTTGAGATTAATTAACAATGATAGCTGAAGTGCTCTAATCAGTTGTTTTATCAGATCCTTGTATGCAGAAGGGACCAATACATTCATTTTGACTCCAACCACCCCAAAACTGCTTGATTGTGTCACTGGTTATTAAATATGGTTTTTAGTTTCAAAGGCACAATTCAAAGGCCAATCTGTATATATTGCAAAATATTCAAAGAGTAATGTCCTTTTTAACACGGAAATAAAGTTGATGTCAACAGTTTTCTGTCACAATTTTTTTTCAGATTAATTCATATTATCATGGTTATTAAATATGTTTTTAGTTTCGAAGGCACAATTCAAAGGCCAATCTGAGAGAAAGAACTAACCCCCACCCACCCCAAAAACGGGTAAATTCCGGGATATTGAATTGCGGGTAAATGATCCTTTGGTCGGGTAACAGTAGAGACATGCCAGCGCCGCCTTACCAAAGTCGTCAACGAGATAGATAGTCGATCGGGCCATTTGATGGGCTTCAGCAAGCACCAGTCCCACCTCATAAAATTACTATGAGGCGACCCTTCTTTGTTGTCATTTCCTGTACCGTTGTACAGTTTGTGTTTTGCGCTATTCCTCCTGCCGCTGTGTCTCCTTCCGTTTTTATAGAAACTGATTGGCATAAAGGAAAAGTTAACTATTGGAAAGTTAAACACATCCCTTTATCATACAGCCTTGTGGAGATTTTGTCACTCTGAATATTTATGAATAGATTTATGTATATGGTCTCACTTCTCTCTATTATTTCATTTGCCTTCACCAGTAATGTTCACGCTGGTTCATGGAAACTATTTCTTTTCCCCTGAACGATGATATATCAAGTGTTATGTCTTGAAATATTTGTTCCGTGATTCTATTATGCACCAGGGATAATCATATTTGCTCATATTGCCATAATGAATCACCATTTTGGCCATTCGAAGCGAGGCGGTGGATTCAGCTGATCGTTCATTTCAGGTCATGTCTTGTCGTTTTGTTGACGCTTTGCAGTCGGTAATTTAAGTCTGGCACTAGATGTCTGAATATCAGTTTTAAACCCGCATTTTCATAGTATACGTATTCAAATTTCTTTCGAACTTTGGCCGATTAGTCTGTGTGTATGCACGGCGAGTAACTGATGCCTTATACGAAGTCCTGACGTATGTTGGATTTTTGACAACAGAAATATGTAACAGGTATATAACTGAGAGAAGCGAAAAACAATGTTCATGTAAATATTAAATAAAGTCACGAACGAATTGTGTCAATCATCACTACATACCATAATACAGTATTTAAATAGCTTTATAAATACAGTGGAAATCACTGAAATCGATCATTTTTATATCTTTAAGGGTTTATGGTGCATGATATGTAAAAGATTGTATGGATGAATGGTGGATATCTATTGCAAATTCTTAAAATGACTGCATTTTAATTATAATGATATTTATAATGTATGTTGAAAAGGAGTTTTGTAAATTTTGAATAGAAGAAAATACTATTTTTCAGACACAGACGAAACTATACGAGGATAAGTACACATTCAAGGGCACTTTGCAAATTCATTCTAATTATATATTTCCATCTTCATAATAAATGACACTGTTAAATGTTTTAAATGGTTTACATGTAACTGACTTGCAGTGTCTGACATGCACTTGCCTTCACAATATTCAGATGATCATAATAATAATGACTATATTTTTATACCTTATTATGTTACCTTGCTGTAAACTGATTTTTATATTCTCATACAACTAAGTCAATAGAATAAAAATTCCCTTTCACATTTTATCTGAATACATATCTTCCATTTCAATGTCACATATGTTCTCGTCACGATATGGCTGAAATATTGCCGATGTGACGTTAAATATTAACTAACTCACTCACTCATTTTATCTGATATGTTGGAATGATGGTGCGTGTGTGCTTTAATATTACCTTGTACGTGAATAACCATTTAGCAGTCATTATACATACGTATTATCTGATACATATGTTAAAATATGGATGAATGCATAAACAAGCTTACATGGAATGATTATGGGGTCAATTTTGAATTGATGTCACTTTTACAATACCGTAATTCGTAACAAAAAGGCATAATGCTATAGTTGCCTTTGAGCACTTTGAATGATATTCAGAATATAATGTTACAGCCAGATAGTAGATGGTCTGTCATGGAAAATATATTGTAAACACAATGTTACCCCAACAAGAAGATACATATGTCATTTAATTCTATCATACACATCCTCTGGGGTAGTCATGATAATGACTGTTATCTCTGCGGCAACCGACTAATTGCTTGGATGATAAGTGTGTGGTACATGAAGTAAACTTTGAAAATATAGAGTCAAATTTTAAATACAAAATGTAATCATTTGTGTGATGAAATGATGATCAAAACTTAATATTTACATTTATTACAAACTGTTACAATCAGCGTGGTATTTCTTCAATTGTCTGGGATGTATAATAATTACAAATCGGCGATAATGGCCTTCCAGAGGATGCCCGTTTTCCGTAGATGGAGGCGTATCTCCGATTTTATTACATTGAGGTCAGTGGTGGTAGTATGAGATAAGATTTTTATACGGCAATAATTGAGGTATTATCGTAAGAAATAACATAAGGATTGATATGTAAAGTGAGTTTTCATTACTTTATCGATGCTAAGTTACCCAAGACTGTTTCGTGTTTTGATGTAGGAATTGCAGTTTTTCCTGTTATCTCCTCCCGTGTCAATTCGTATTGGACTTGGATATTTTACAAACGACTCTGTTATAAACTAACAATCCCATCAAAACATGTGTCAGTTGAAGTTATTACGTTGGAAACGACCGTTTGTTAGTCAAGGTGCAACAGGGCAACGTGTTAGCTTGGCTCTGTCTTTACATGTCAAAATTTCTCGCAGCGCACTGCTGAGTCGCAAACAAGACCGGAAGTGAGAAGTTGGACCGTCGCTTACATCATTTCAAAAGAGAGTTTATAGCCCTATTTGAACAAAAGATCTACCATTGAACAGCATTCGTCACCACTCGCCCTATTCGTAATCTACGAAATAACACGAGTTGGTCACGAATGATTGAACAGATGTTCAGGAACAGGCTGGCTTTGTGGAGAAAACGTCACTAATGAGTGAGTGAGTTTACTTTTATGCCGCATTCAGCTATATTAAAGCTATTTGACGGCAATCTGTAAATTACTGAATCTGGGCCAGCCAATCCAGTGATCAACACCATGAGCACTGACCTACGCAATTGGGATACGATGACATGTGTCACCCAAGTCAGCGAGAAAACGTCACTAAATAGTTTTATTTGGGCGGGTAAAAGATCACATCAACTGGAGACGTTGAGGGGACTACTGCTGATGTAATGGAAGCATTAGAAATAAAAGTTTAATAATGTAACATCATAAATAAAGAACAAATAAACTTTTTTGTACTCTTTTAACCATTACATATTAAAGACGTGTGGTTAGTCTTAAGCTTAAAATTCGTTCTTAAAAACTTGTGCAGTGCTTCAGCCAGGCAAGCGCCATTGCGCCCATTCACGCTAAAAATATGCAATGGCACTTTTATTCAATGCTAGAGCGCCCACTGGCGCAACATTTCATATCATCCACAGGTCTTCTATACCATGATTGCCATGATGGCAAAAGTCTCAACTGCATTGGCACCCATTTTAGTAGTTAAGGCGCCAATTGGCAACACTCAAAAAATTCTGGCTGAAGCACTGTTTGTGGTTAATTAATACCGAGAGATTCAAAGTTCCCAAAAGTCGCCTGCTTCACTCTCTCCCGCCAACAAAACCTCAGAAGGTTACGTAACTCTGTCGCCAGAGCACTGCAGCGAAACGGAAGTGACGTCATGTGAGGAAGGATTTTTTTTAGTTGTATATAAAGTGTGTAACAAGTTCGTCATTTTCCTGATTTATTGACGTCAACGAAGACATGCCGAATCGTTGCGTTGTTGTCAATTGCTCCCAGGGGTCGGGTGATGGTGTCAACATGCACTGATTTCCACCGAATACCGTAGTTCGTGCTGCATGGGTTATGTTTGTGAGTGCGAAGCAAGCGTTGTGGAAGCCTGGAGCGATATCTTACTTGTGTTCAGATCGCATCACGGAAGTTAAAGAATCAACACTACTTACTAGTTGTAGTAAAATATGCATATGATTGATGACCTAAAAGACTTCCCATGACACAACTTGTAACATAACGATTTCTTCCTCGGAAGCGAGGTTGTGGTCGAAGTGACAATAATATTGTAAGTAGAATTATATGGTTTATGGAGATTATGGTTTGTTTTCATCAAGTTAGGAAATCAAAACTACTTTCTACTCGTACTTAAATATGTATTTGAATCACGACCTAAAGGATTTTGCATGACACAAATTGTAACATAACGATTTCTTCCATGGAAGTGAGTGAGTAAGTGAGTTGTTATTTAACGTCACATCGGCAATATTGCAGCCATATGGTGACGAGAACATTTTATAATTAAATTAAATATGAATAAAGTGAGAAATTCAAAATCCTGTTGACGAAGAACAGTAAAACTACTAGTGTATCACAGATATCCATTTAAAACTAGCAATTAAATCTAAAATATTGGAACTATAAATGACAATACAATATAAAAACAGGCTGTATATTGCAAACGACTGAAGGTAAATCACCATACTAGGGACTCTTCCACGGAAGCGAGGTAGGGGTCGAAGTCACAATACTGCGCGATAAACTTCTTGCTACATTCACGTGGTTAACGACCACCTCCGTGGTGTATTGGTTAGAGCGTCCGCCCGGAGAGCGGATCCCCGACCGCGTCATACCAAAGACGTTAAAATATGGTACTTGTTGGTCCCTGCCTGGCGCTCGGCATTAATGGGTACAACAAGGACTGGTCGGCTCGGAGTCAGTATAATGTGTCTGAGTGGGGGTATTCATGCTTCACTGCGGCATGGTATCTCAGTGAGCTGGCACTATAAAACAAGCTTAAGTCTGGGCTAGTACAAGCAGCCGCACATACACATATACACGCATGCACGTCGTCATATGAGCGAAATATTCTCAAGCACGACGTTAAACCCAATTTCACCTCACCTCACGTGGTTAACGTCCACTCACCAGTATGTAGATGCTAGTCAATGTACGTCTTTATATTTGGTCTTATAATCCTAATTAGTTTATTATCATACTTATTACTTGTATGCATTGTGAATCTTAGTTAAAACGGCCGATCTGCTTGATACTTAAAGTGAATTTATAACAGGACTGTAATATCTAGACATTGTATAGTTTGCTAATGTGAATCATAATTCGCACACACGCCCTAGTGTATGTTGCCTGTCTCATTACACTTCACGGCGAAAACAATGGTTCTGTTAAATGCTACCACAAATGAATAAAACAAAATGCAAATATTCAAATTAAAACAGATTAAAGTTATAGGAACAATGTCAGGCTACTACCTTGTTCGAAGAATGTATCCATCAATATCCACAAAAACGAGGTGATATGCCATTCATCTGCAGCGGTTCCAAGTGATGTGTCTTTTAACAGTCTAATATACGAAAAGGTGACATATCGTTTCAGGAATTTCACATTGGTGTGTAGTCTCATTGGTCACCCAAGATATCACACTTGGCAACTATTTGCATAATGTCCGCCTAAAAGTAATTTAGTTAGCCAATAATGAGCAATCAATCAATGTATTGACGGTTAATCCTTTGAAAGAAGGACGTTGTTTTTACACAGACACGACAGAGTGCATTCAGTATAGATTAGTAAATCTACATACATAAACACTACCTTTTGACAAATCCGCTGTGCAAGAAAAAAAAGTAATTAATCAATCAGCGTGTTATCGGTTAATCCTTTGATCCATGTTTATAATGTTGAGTATTTACTCCAGACACAAGAAATGCCAAAGGGAACCTTTGTCGGTAATCTAAGTGGTGTTACCACTAATTATACCTGTTATAAATTCATTAACTGACCATCAAGTGAATGATGACTGTGATAAACAAAATGAAGATTCATTTATCGTCAGAGTGCTCCTTTATTCCACTTCTCATGTCAGTTCATGTTCATGTCCCTCAAATTCATAGTTTCACAGATTCAAGCTCATGACATACATATTCAATTTCATCATTCTCAATTCTCATCATAAATCCTCTCAGACGAATGAAATGATTGACTGTAAATAAACAAAAATGGTAATAAGTACCTAAAGTATTACATGTCTAAGAAAATTACAGTCAATAAATGGAAAAAATAGATGAAATACATTTACTTTAACAGCTCAGAAATTATATGGAAATTAACTTTAACATTAGAGAAAATAACTAAATGAACCTACACCCTAACCTTATAAAATACACTTTAAATTTACTCAATGAAGAAATTTAACCAGTGCATGAAAACTGAGTATATTTATCAAAACATTGCAATAAAACATGGACAATTTATAATAGCAATATTTTATGCATTACCATATCTCAAACACAAAAATAAATTATATTAACAATGAAAATATCTACATACCATTTTGTTAAACCCCATTTACTCAGCTTTCCATATCTCAAAAACAACATGTCTTCTCTCAGACCACATGGCAATGAAAATGACAAAGAAAGGAGTAACTTCCCTTAAATACAAGTCAGCATGCTTCTCACAGGGAACAATGAGTAAAGAGCTCCTGACAGGTGCCACTGACTGAAGTGCTAGTATAATCCCAATTTTGGCTCTTACATCCCAGCCCCCTAATTGCATAGATTAAATCAGACAATTACCAAATTCCTGATAATATAATTTAACATGAAAATAAAATAAATTACTTTAAAATGAGTGAGTGAGTAGTGTCTAACCGATGACAGGTGTCAACCAAGTCAGCGAGCCCGACCACCGATCCCATCAGCCCCCACCACGACAAGCATAGTCACCAGAGAAACAAGTACCATCTTTTATCAACTTCAGGTATGATGCACTCAAAAAGTCAAACTAAATACCTTGTTCATAATTTTGATCCCAAAATAGAAAAACAACATTTCTCTTTACAAACATGAGAAACACCAAAAAATGTGATACCCTTGAGAAATAAAAATACCTTTTACTTATTACAAATGTCCTTTTAAAAACAAACACTGTTAACAATTTCTCACTTGGAAAAATGTATCAATTTCCATGACATACACTACATTTTAAGACTTTCCCTCACTTTCAAGGATCATACACAGCTTTGTTACTGGTCTCATCAAAGTTGTTGATTTGGTCTTAACCTGAACAGTTCGAACAAATCCTTTCCTATCTTTAAAGACCTCTGTTACTCTGCCCATGTTCCATGAATTTCTGGGCATATTGTCTGTCAACAGAACAATGTCTCCAACTTCTACATTTCTCCTCGGTTTTGTCCATTTTTGTCTCAACTGGAGTAAAGGCAAATGCTCCGTCACCCACCTTTTCCAGAATATGTTGCCAAATATTGAACCTGGCGCCATCTTCTTACGGTGTAATTGTCCACTTTATTAAATACTCCTGGGGGCATGGTTTCACGTGGGCGGAGCAGTGATAGGTGGTTCGTAGTGAGCACACACAGGTCACTGGGGTCATTCGGCACTGCGGTGATTGGTCGGTTGTTGATAATCTCCTCCACCTCACAAAGAGTGTCTGCAGTCCCTCGTCATCCAAGTGAATTGTCTGTTGTCGTAGAAGCGCATACAACACCTTCCGCACAGTTCGTATCATCCGCTCCCACTCCCCACCATGGTGCGATGCAGACGGAGGGTTAAACTGCCACGCTATTCCCTTTGTTGAAGTGCCGCATCAATTTTCTGCCGATTCTATTTCTTCTCGTAACTCTCTTTCACATCCGACTAAGTTGGTTCCATTGTCAGATCTCATAGTTTTCACTTACCGCATTGATGCACGAACTGGTATCCAAGGATGCTGCAACCTCTAAATGAATCGCTCTTATGGAGAGACAAGTGAAAATAACTCCAAACCTTTTCACTTCTTTTCTTCCCCTTTTGATGAGAAACAATCGACACCTACATTTGTGAAGTGTGTGTGTGTGTGTGTGTGTGTGTGTGTGTGTGTGGTGTGTGTGTGTGTGTGTGTGTGTTGTGTGTGTGTGTGTGCGTGTGTGTGTGTGTGTGTGTGTGTGTGTGTGTGTTGTGTGTGTGTGTGTGCATATCTGAGGTCTTGATGGCAGGTCTGAATCTGCTGTTGAAGCTGCATACGAGGCTTTTAATGTATGAATCCAATATCGCTGTCTGTGATTGGCCAACATAGAATTCTTTCCCCAAATGTCCTACTTTTTCTTATGACAATCTCTCAGGATAAGATTGTTGATTGCTGATTGTCGCGGCAGTATAACAGGGTGTTTCGCACTGTATGGAATGTCAGCCTTTTCTAGCCGTCCCCTTATCCTCAATATTCCAGCGCACATCATTGGCTCAAGTTTTCTCAATGATGAGCCTGGCTTCAAACCTTCTCCTTTGCTCAACTTCTCAATTTCGTCGTGAAAGTGTGCTTTCTGGACATGACGAATTATTGCTTTCTCTGCTCTATTCAGAGTCTCTATTGTTATTTCTTTCCTTCGTGTCCTTTCACCTTTCCTTACACTTCTAAGATTTTCAATCACAAGCAGAATCCATCCAACTGCCCTCTTGAGTCTTGTCCAATCACAGTAGTGCTCTATCACTTGTCCATGGCACATCGTGTCTGCTTCTCGACGGCTACATTCACAGAATGTTTTACCTCCGGATCATCAGGCTGAAGTGTATTGACAGTCTCAGCTTCATCTAGGTTCTTTGGCCATTCACGCTGTTCTTCTCCTAGGAATCCAGGTCCCTTGAACCAGATATCACATTTCTGCAATTTGTCAATATTCATGCCTCTTGAGCAGGCATCGGCTGGGTTGATCTTACCAGCGACATAATTCCATTGCTCCTTGTTTGTCGCTTCTCGAATCATGCTGACTCTGTTGGCCACAAAGGTATGAAAGCGTGAAGTGTCATTCGAGATGTAACGCAGCACAGTCATGCTGTCCGTCCAGAAGAAAGTTTCTGTGATCTCATACTCAAGTTCTTCCAAAATCATTCTGCTCAACTTCACAGCTAGTGTCGCTGCCGTAAAGTTCCATTCGGGGTATTGTCACTCTTTTGAGCGGCGCTACTCTTGATTTTCCCATGACGAAGGAAATGTGGATCTGATCGTTCTCATCAATAAGTCGAATATAGGCTACAACTCCATAGCCCTGTTCGCAAGCATCTGAGAACATATGCAACTGACAGGCTGTCACTTGTCCAAAGTTTACTGGCTTATAGCATCTCGGTAGCTCAATGTTTCTCAACTTGCTCAATCCGTCTATCCACTGTTGCCATGTTTTCTGGTCACTGTATGAGATGTCTTGATCCCATCCAAGGTTTTCTTTACATAATTGCTGCAGAAGAATCTTCGCGACGAGAACATATGGCGAGGCATAACCCAGGGGATCATAGACTGAGCTAACAGTACTCAGAATACCTCGTCTTGTCGGTGACTTGGCTTTTACTTGAATGTGAAATTTGAAACAGTCCTTTTGTATTGACCAAAGCACACCCAGTGCCCTCTCTTCTGGTAATTCTTCATTCTTCAAGTCCAGAGCCTTGATACTACCAGCCCGCGTGTTAACAGGAATGCTATGTATAACCGTAGGGCTATTGCTCACCCTCTTGGTGACATGGAGTCCTCCTTAGCACACAATGCACTCACATCAGCAATGAGTTCCATCGCCTTGTCCTCATTCTCAACTGACTTCAAGCAGTCATCCACATAGAAGGATTTGTAGATAAACTTCAGTACCATGTAGTGTAAACGTAGATCCATTATCCTTGGCGGTTTGACGTAAAGCAGCAGTTGCGCAGCTGGGTGAAGAGACAGCTCCAAACAGGTGTACACACATACGATACACTATGGGTTCAGTGCTCAAGTCTCCTTTCTCCCACCAGTAGAATCTGAGAAGGTCCCGGTCTTCTTTGGGTACCTGTACCTGGTAAAACATTGATTCAATGTCTCTCAGTACTGCTACTGGCTCCTGTCTGAAGCGTAATAAGACTGCTATGAGGCGGTTTGTCAGATCTGGTCCCTGCAACAATAGGCTATTCAATGAAACTCCCTGGTGCATGGCTGTGCAGTTAATCTTGTTTGGTTTGTGGGGTGATAGACCCCGTGATGAGGAATAAACCACACTCTCCCATCATCTCTCTCTAACTCATGGTCCGGTACTCTCTCAGCATACCCCTTAGCTACTATCTTGTCCATGAAGTCTCTGTAGTCCTTCAAGAAGTTACTATTCCTTTCCATCTTGTGTTTCAAATTCATCAGTCTTTTGAATGCTTGGCTGTAATTACTTGGCAGCTGTGTTATTTCTCTTCCCAATGGCAGTGCAATAGTGTAATACCCACTGTCTAGCCTTATACTCTCTTCAACCTTTGTCAAGAATTTCTTGTCTTCATATGAAGGGTGCCTTTTGTCATCCATAAGACGTTCCGAAAATCCAAGTTCATAGAATGTCTTACAATCCGATCCAAAGTTCTCAGTTCCTCATTCTCTTCTAAAGCTCTAATCTCAACTCTATTTACTGTCACCATGGGCCCATCATGTATCTCATTTCTCCCCAAATTCCAAACAACCCATCCTAGTCGTGTAAGTGTTGCATGTGGGCTGCCTGACGGTCCTGTTTTCACTTGTAACGGTGAGTATGCGTCGGGCAAATTGTTGCCTAATAGCAAGCCGATCTGTGTGTTGATCTCGGGTAACATTATCTCTGCCAGATGTGGCCACTGTGAAACGTCAGCCTGTACATGTGTTGATATGTGGTGCTGTGAGACTGGCATCCTCTTCATAGAATATACCTTAGTTAACTGTACCACATTCTCTCCACTCAAGTCACTCACCTCCAGGTCATTAACACAGTATGTTACCATGTTGTAAGGTTTTCCCATAGTCTGAAGCTCAATTTTCACTCTTTTCCCTTCACATCCCAGCTTGTCCTTCAGATTCTCAGATACAAATGATACGCTGCTTCCTGGATCCAAAATGCATATGTGCACACAGACAGAATAACATGTGTAGGTTTATATCACCTAACACGGGTTACAACAAGGGAGTATTAATTGCTGTTTTGCATGCAATTTTAATTGCATGTGAAAACTTATGGGCCGACACTATTTTGAGAATACGAACAACTACATTGTTGCATAAGAAATACATATAAGCATTTCGAGGGGTTAGAGCCAGAACCACTTATAACCACACAGGCACATTTCGAGAAACAACACTCAAATGTTTGGACAGTTATATAAATAATAATAATAATCAATTCTTGTTTACTGTTTTGTGACTAGGTGACAGAGTATGTTGGTGCATTCAAGTATTACTATACAACCATAAATATAATCAGCCTAATTTAAATAGGTATGACGTTTTAAAAATAAACGCTTTAGCTTGTGATAAACTGGCGTAAATGTCGACAGGTTTTTAAACACTCTGGGCTCTGTCAAACATGAAAGAGCGATGTGACGAATTAACCAGTTCAAAATTACGAAAAAATAAACTTTGTGTATGGCAGTTAAGAATATGTTGAGAATATGTCAGTTAAGAATATGTTGAGAATATGTCTGTCCCCGAGTCAAGAATCCGGTTATCTTTAAACAGGGGATTGTGGCATAGTTTGCGGATACGATTTCCCTGTGTCGCAGTTTCCACTAACTCGGGGAGCATTATCTTTGCCCCAACAATTGTATCAATGCGGAAGCCAACTAAAAGCAATGACACCTGATCTCAAGATCACCCATATCATCACAGCCGCCAACCGCCGTTTCCTCTAGGCCCTGTAACCATATCCCACACTCTCAGCTGGTGGCTGGAACCATTAACCAGCAGTACCTGCCTTTCTGTTATTGAATGCATTTTACTTATAGCTCGCCTTAAATTGTGCTTGTGAGATTGTATCTTCACATGTTGTTATCACTGAAGACATCAGTAATTGCTTAAACCACCTTCAAGACTTTCTTTTAGATATATTCATGACAACAGCGTCACAATACTTTCAACATAGTTCCACAATGCATCATTACTGTGTACTTCTTTATTGAAGAATAAAACCAATTACTATAAGACATTCTAAGATGCCTAGCGGTTAGAACAATAAAAAAACCCACATTATCAGACAATAAAGGTATAGTTTTTTGATGACGTAACAATTGAATGACGTTTTCCCGTCACTGCGCCATTCTAGTGTGCCCCCTCGTAATCGAACCATTTTACATTACGTCACAATGTAAGCGACGTCACGATGCATGTCAGTTGTCATCGCCTAGTACGGCCTCTTACAGTAAACTACTCCGTTGCATCCCCTTACTTCGTTTGCAGTTGCTTCACGCAGCTAACATCACTGGAGGAAACATTACGTTTATGTTTTACGACGGTTTAAATGTGTCAATTCGACTCATAAGTTTTCAGCGACACGGTAACGTTCGCAATGTATACATTCTCACAGTATAGTTTCAAATTACTGAATAGAAGAAAATCAAGCACAGTCACAAACATACACAAAATACGCAACCACAGATAAGCCCATTACATATTAAGTCAAATTAGGGATAAATGTAACGATCTGAGTAATAATTTAAGCCGCTTGGTATATAGAGTATCTCACCCGAGTGTCTTTTGATATCAAATATATCACCACGAGTTGATAAAGTAACAAATGTCCGAGGCTTGCCAATGTTTTACCTTGCCAATGTTTTACGTACATCTCTGAACACAGTACCGCCATTGAACTAGCAGTGCAGCGACGTCATCAAGTTCATGACCTCATAGCATTGTCAGGGCATTGTGCAAAATTTACTCTCAAAACGATATGTCCTAGGAGATATCGTCTGATCTCACACAAGCAATGTCTCCTGTGGAACACAGTTTTGGATGATAAAACTTAATAGAACTATGACACTAGACTATGACATAGATGAAGGCTAAATACTTTTGATACTAAAAATTAAGTCTGTTATAAGTGAATCAAGATTACATCACACAGATTAAATAGAACACTGAATAATCACATTAGGTATTTGATGACATAGTTGTGTCATGTTAGATATGTGACATGTTAGATATAATAATGAGTAGTATTTCGTTTCGTTAATGATTTGATGACTTCTCAAAATTTTAATGATTTGATGACTTCTCAAAATTTAAATGTAATTTTTTAACTGATATCCACCTTTTAACACTATTTCATACTCTTTAAACTTGTTAAATATCTTATAGGTAAAGGTTTGCATAACTATGTGGTCTGGAAAAAAAGTGATTTGTGTGAAATATTGTGTGCAAGTTATATGCGGGAGTTAAATTTGCCAAAAGAGGAAATATATAGCAGGACACTTTACAGTAAATGAGGAGTCAGGAAATAATACAACATAACATGTTCTTAGAAACATGGCATGCCATTTGAATGAAAGTGACTAAGAAATATATAAAAACCAGACTATGACACTATGATTATTACACTATCCTCACCCATGTCCACAATCATATTATAACTTACACCATGTAATAGCACAAAGCAACGACTGTTGTTTCAGTGTCGTAGCTTTAGTCTGTATCAGTGTCCGTATCCTGCTCTAAGGCGTCAGGAAGGGAGGCATTCTAGTTTGTCAGCATCTGTCAGGAGTTCTTTGTAATAGTTGTGATACTCTCTGGGTATAATACCCGACCGACAGAGTGACATGAGATCTTTTTTCTTGGCTGAGGAAATTGCTTGTTTTCCTTTGGGTTAGAGGTCCACAGATACTCTGAGGTCTTCCCCGGCGGCTGCCTGTAGACACTTTCAGTTCTCTGAATGGCTCATTGCTGTGCTCAGTCTTGAAGAAGATGCTTTCTGGGTTGCCTTTAATGTAGCGCATCCAGCACATTGACAACCAGTTCACACGACCACCATCTGTATCAATTTTGGTGTTTTTCAGTCTACCATGGGCATATTTCTTAAAGTCCATCACATCGGTGAACTGTATTGGGACGACAATATAAGGGTCCTTTCTTCTGGCCATTCTTATAACAGTGTCCCACTGGCTTGGCACATAGATGCTAGTACTCTTTTTGGCAAATTCAATGGTGGAATGAATTGCATCGCACTCCATCTGTGTGTGGCCTGGCTCTAGAAATTTGTGGTCAATTGTACTGATGTGTTCAATAGTGGTCACAGCATGTAATAGGGAGGCTGCGACATACTGGTTTCTGTTCTGTCCTGAACAGGTATCTGAATACAGAACTACATGCTTGACGGTTGGTGGCAAAGCCTTCAGCTGAATTTGCAGACATGATGCAACTTCACATGATCCTCTCTGGGCATCCACTTCCGACCATACAAAGCATGTGCCTCCTTTTGTGGCTAAATCGTACACTGTAAAATTGTAACAGTTCAATTTCCTCATGTACAAAAGTTCACTGATAAGTGAGCATGGTGTATACAATACAGCCTCCAGATCAAATGTTGCCACAAAATGGATTTGTGCTTCAGAGCAAGGGCTTTGTCCTTTATCTTCTCTTCACGGGCTCTCATTTTTCTCTGTTGGTGTTGGGTGTACTCCTGTTCAAGTTCTGGCTGAACTGACCCACTCTCCTTTTCTCTGTTGTACCTCCGCCACAGAGAGCACTGATCCTTCTTTGATACGTGAAAAGAATAGTTAAACTCCTCGGTGAACACCTTCCTGTAAAGTGACGATGACACTGTTTTGGAAGCCTCACTGGTGCACTTGTCTTTGTACAGTTCATACATTTTTTAATATTTAATGTCAATCCCAAAACCTTCCTGTTCGTATCTCGCCGAGTGTAGTGAGCATTAACTGTTGGGAATGATTCTATGTGCTCTCGAACCATTTTTAGTGTACCGGTGGCAGTCTTGTAATGTGGCTTGTGGAGTCCCCTTTTTTCAGTTCCAGCAAATATCCCCTGTTTTTATTTAGTAGAGCATGATTGATCTAGGATTCACCAACATCAAAGTTTTTCTGAAAAATGTTTTACAAACATTGTGTCGTTCTCCATCAAGTTGAAAAGAGTACGTTCGGTGAACTTGGCGTTTTTCTGTACCACATTTTCTTCTTCATCCAGGTATGTGCGAGTCTTCTTTTCTGTTGTATTTGAACAAATGAAGTCTTTCTGTCTTGTGTATGAGGATAAATTCCAAAAGGTTTTAATCATATTTTTGCGGGTTTCTTCAGAGATGTTTGCAGAACATTTGTACCGACATTTGGAACAGTCGACTGCTTGTACAGATCTAGCCCTCATAGGTTTCCCTTCCTGATTCACATATTCTTGTACAGATAGTCTTAAGTGTTTTCTTTTATTTTTAATCCAGGTTTCAGGAGTTGCTCGACATTTCCAGAATAATGTCTTCTTTGGAGGAGTGTTGAAGTCTGCAGACTTTCTTGGTGTTGGTGGTTTGGGGATGTTAGAAGTGGGTGCTGGAATATCAGCATCGTTTGTGGGAGTACATTGTGATATAGCAAAAACATCGTTCTCAGAATTTAAGGTAACAGGAATTGTATTGGAGTTGTCAGAATTGGCGAATGAAGTGCCCTGGGATGTCACTGACGTCAGTGCAGTACTGTCGTGGCAAATGTGTGTTGATGACGTAATGGCATTGCTGGAGTCGTACAGGCATCATAGTGGTCGGGAAGTCCTGTAATCGATGTAAATGCCGAGACAATTCGTTATTTATTTTCAATTCCTTGGGCTGTTGGCGTAATGTCTATGAGAGGGATTGATGCTTTGCTGCAAAATATTCGAACACATTGGCCTGACCAGTTTGCCAGTGACAGAGGGAGGAAGTCTGCAACTCTGTTGGTGAAGTAGCCAGTCTCGCCCAGCTTTTCTACTTCCAGCAAATAATCCTGCGATTTGTGTAGATTAAAGTCCTTCTGATAGGAAAAAAGTCAATGTATTCATTCATCCTTTCTTCTAAATGATCACAAAGTTGTTTTCTCAATTGAGTGGCATTCATACTTCCTGATAGATGGAGCGCTGACGCAGTAAAGAAGCAGTCACCATCGCGAGGCACCTGTTGTATAATGTATCCGTTAGACTGTGCAAGTTGTAACAATCTTCTGTCATGAATCTGACGCATTTGAGGCTAAATAGTTTTGTACCTGTCGACTTTTGTTTGATGCAGCTGATACAGATGCGGTCTTGGATGTATCTAGGCTTCCTTTGTCATGTGGTTTCTTTGTCTTCAATTTTAACAAGTTTTGCTTTTTGATCTCGGGTTCATTTGAAGATTCTGAACTGGAGTAAAACTCTGAGTTTGATGAATCGAGTGCGGTTTTATCTGGATCATATTCTTCACCTGACGATGATGCTGGGTCGTTGTCAGGAGCAGTCCTTTTCGGCTCTTTAATGTTGACAATAGTTCATTATCAGAACTGGCAAAGTCACTGGCACTATCCTTCAGAGATGATGTTCCTCCGCGCCCATAACACTGTACTAATGAGTCTGTAGGCGCATCACTCTGTGCTGGTATGTCTACGGGCGTATGACTCTGTGCTGGTATGTCTACGGGTGCATCACTCTGTTCTGGTATATCTATAGGTGCATCACCCTGTACTCGTATGTCTATAGGCGCATCACTCTGTTTTGTATGTCTATAGGTATGTCTATAGGCGCATCAGACTGCACCTGTATGTCTATAGGCGCATCACTCTGTTCTGGTATGTCTATAGGCGCATCAGAGTGTTTTTGTATGTCTATAGGTGCATCACTCTGTACTGCTGTGTCTGTAGGCGCATCAGAGTGTTTTTGTATGTCTGCAGGCGCATCACTCTGTACTGGTATTGCACACTGTTGTGGTAAATGTCTGGGCGTAGTATCCATCTTTCTTTGTAAATCAAGAGGCACACCACGCTGCATTGATACAAACTGGGCTTGATTATCCTCAGTGGTATGATCTGGTGCTGGTATATCCACTGACTCATCCTCTTCATCATTTGCGTCATACTGTATTGGCATATCCGATAGTTTATCAGATTGTGCTGGGGTATCCAGCCACACCCCACATGGGTTTGGTTCATGTTGAATATAATCAGAATTGACTGACATATTAGTGGCAAGTGACCAACTTGTGGCTGTGGCAAAGTCAGATTGTAATAATTCATCTTCATCTGCGTCGGACCATAATTCAGACATCTTGCATAGACCTAAAACCAGAGTACTAAACTAAGGGACTGGCTAATATCACACACTGAATTTGATAACAATAACACTCAATAATCAAAGCAATTTAGTTTCAATTTTAATTAGTGCTGGCAAATAACTTTTATACAGACAGCAAATCTCGTAAGTGAAATACAAGTATATTACCACACTCATGTGTGTTATATTTAACAAGTACTTATTTACTATTTACAGATATGACTTACCTGTAATGTCTTAGTGGGATTTCCGTACTGTAAATGTTCCTAATATAAACACACACTTTAGAAAATAGCTCCTCTCCCAAGGTTCAAAATAAACTAACATTGGCTAGTGTGAAACAAACCCTGTAAACAGCTGGGAGAGGCACGCTTATATATGGTCACAACAGAATAACAGTAATTAAGACCATCTGATCCCGGAGAGAGGTCCTTATCAGCTGTAAGTCTAAAGAGCCAGAACATTCCTTCAGCATATGAGTTGTTTTAACCGGTTAGGGAAATTCTTGATGGACACCACACAGTCTGCCAGAGGCGACTGCTGCCAGTTAAGGGTTTATGGCATGAGAATATCAAGCGTGGCTACAGCAGTTGAGCAGGACTGAACGGTGTATATTAACATAGCATAACCTGGCCTATACCGAAAGGAGAGATAATTGATAAGTTGTTTGAACTCTAATGCATAACCACCTAATTAAGACCCTGATTGCTATGTGCATTTTTGTATGAGTAACATATCAGTATGTGAGTGCATTAATACTGTCACCTAAATTTGACATAACTATTTACTTAAAGTGTTCATGCATTTGCCAAGTTTCATGCCATACAACCTCTGATAGGGTTCCATGGCCAAACCTGCTTTAGTCATCAGGATCAAGTTGTGATCCAAAGGTGTAGCATTATACAATACCTTCATACTCATTCTTTTAAACTGAATGGAAGACCGCTTCAATGTGTTACTTGACATAAGAACTGGAACTCTCCCTCAGCATTCCGCACACACGTTTCGTTCTTCATCTGCCAGTCAAAACACTTTCATCCAAATATACTTGCACGGAAGTATCTGTAGGCTGAAGCGGATATTGTGCTTACAACTAATACAACTAGTTATTCAACATATAGGAAATAACTGGTCAGAGAACCTTTATCATTTACTGATTCAACACAGACGATTAAAGCCGAGAGTACATGGCAATACAGACTGTCTTGCAACGTGAGTGCCTTATGGGGATACATTTCATGCAATCGTTTGCAAAGATTCATAGGTATATAAATACATATGGATAAATGAAGATACACATTGAATAATAATGTATAGTTAGTGATGTAGAAACTTCTTGGGCAGCAATTTAGACTTGGTGCATAGACCTGAGGGTAGACAACTACATGGCATAATAATGTAACGCATACAAAGTCGCATGGTAGGGATTAAACTTAGGTCTCTCTAGTCTTAAATATCTTTGTTATAAAAATGCTAAATACATGGTAAGTTTTTGGTAAGTTTTCATTTTTGTTGGCTAGTAGTCCTACAAACTTATCGAAAGATTGGTGCTTTGTATAATATTCTGGTGGATACTTTTTCTGCTCTCCTCATACCTTGGACATGGAAATCGTCTTTATCCGTGTTTCTACAGAACGGGCAGAGCGATGCAAAATTCTCGTCGGGCTGACGGGAATTTTGTATGCAGAAACTATGATCATTACATCTGAACTTTGAAAGTGCTCTGTGGAGTTTATGACATTTCCGGGATTCAAGGTAAAATTCCATATTATGGTGAATCTTCATGTTGTCGTAAGTATATAGGGAGTTTAATGATCTAACATCGTTGGACCTATTTAATACTATTCATTCTGTGTGTCGTATCACATGTGATCACCTGAGACATTCAGAAACAGTTTCGTAATTTACACGCCCTGCGTTGTAGAAAGTTATAGTAATCATCAGTGGCACTCTGTGTCGATTGCATGAACAATTATGTGATCAAGCATTTTGTTCCATTTTTCAGATTTCTCACTCACTGTAATGTAAAACAACCCATGGATTCCCGATGAGATGTTACTATGTAGTTACTGTGGTGAGGATATCCCACCAGGGACTCAATGTGTAGAGGGAGAAGAGGCGTATCATGAGGAATGTATCAAGTGAGTATATATTGTCTGTCAGGTACTGCTTCTGGATAGGCTTTCTATTCAGTTCCACTTATATGTGACCTTATTTGGATTAAACGAGTTAACACGTGTTTGTCAAGTATCTGAATATTTCAATCTGCTGTATCTGAGAAAAACCAAAACATCACAGAATAGGGAAGTGTGCACTGAAGCTGTTCCTCCATGATAATATAAATATGTTTCCTTTGTCATAATCTGCGTAAGGCATTATTTAATTAACATAGGATGTAATGAGAAAAACATTCAATATGATCTTCACCATTGACTGGGTGGAAATGTATTCTTTTTTCTACTGTTGTTTCTGAAACTGAGGGACAGACTATAATGATGAAAAAAGTTTGGCTGGAGTTTTGCCATGTTTATTTGCAACGCCAGCTTTATCAGTATTACATTATCACCGTCTTTGAGATGGTGAAGATTTTGAACCTTTGCCTTTTATTTGTTGTCTCATGTTCCACACCTTTGACATCGGTGTGTGAGAATTTATTCTGGAAGCATACTTTCTCCAAGACTGACTCTTATTCTGTTTCAATGCACTTCAAGTACTGTCATTAAGTATAAACAACGTCTTCACTGTTCCAGAAAAGGTCATGCTTTAAGTGCTCCATACAGTTTCATTAAGTACCAATCAGCCCTTCAGCTTCCTTCTTGAAAAGGTGGATGAGCAGCAGGGTTGATAATTTCTAGAATTGTAGGGATGTGATCACTCCCACATATGTCATCATGGACCATCCATTCAAATTCATTATACAAGATGGAGTGCCAAATCGTGGACAGAATATGTTCCAGTGTCTGAATGTAAATATGTGGTTGAATCATCATTATATACTTAGTTTATTCTATGAAATAAATCCCTGAATGGTTTTACCTTTATTATTAGTATAGGCACTTCCCAAAAGCGTGTTCTTCACATTGAGATCAACTATGGTGCTTCCATTTTAGTACGACACGGGATCATGCATAGCCCCCATCTATAGAAATCTTCAAACTGTTGCTCTTCGTCTGGTATTTGCATTGACACTGTGCAGCTTGTATATTCCTTCCTCTTCTGATATTCGACACATGTGGCATATCATGCTTGTTAAGACTGAGTTTTGTGAAGAGATATAAAAACTACATAATGTAAAAGGGTTCATGCTGGAATGACAGATGCTTTTAATATACTCTTCTCTAGTTGGATTCTTGTCTCGCTGTTTCTTCAACCAAGTCTTACATATACAGAAAGCCCTTTGAATGTTTCAGACTCAATATTCCAAGAGGAAAGGAAGCACTCAAGACTTATAGAGATATTTCCACACAGTCCAATGTTTTGTGCATGGCAATACATGTCAACTACATACATGGTCTAGCACAGGAAAACAGGGAACAAACTAAAAGGAAGAAGGAAAAGAGGGCTATAAAAGCAAGGGAATTGTTGAAAAACGCAACTGCACTCCGCAATTCTAATTCAGGGCATCTATTGATTCACTTCGTGGGACGAGAAAAGAAGACACCTTTACTGGGGCATTTGACGAATTTGCTGATGACAAACTTCAGACTTTGATTCAAGATGGAAGCCTGTTCACAGATGTGTACTCAAAACGGCTATTGAGTGATTATGCCACAGATCTAGACAACCTGCAGAAGAAGCAACAGGAAGTACTTCAAGAGATATCAGGAAAACTCGAGGCAAAACCAAAGAACAACTACGTGCTCAGGAGCAGCTGGAAAAGCTAAGATCGAAGGCCAAGGAGACACTGGATGAGGAGTTGCTTGATGCAATACTTCAGCAGAGACAGAAAGTAGTGGATACACTGAAGGAAATTGAAAGTTTGCAGAACATTAAGTTAAAAGAAGAAAAGAAACTTTCTGTGTGTATTGATAAGGCTACTTTAAAGGATACACATCATTATACAGATTTCCTTGTACTGTATGTTGAAGGTGGCGTATATCTCACCACATCTAACTCTAAAACAAAAATAGCTCTGGACGAACGAATCATCACACCATCTGATCAAACTTTGATAAGATTCCTGAAAAACAAAACTCATTTTAGATCAGTGCATTCTGTTGCAAATACATTGCAGGCCTTAACTACACTTCATGAAAGTAGATCCGTTCAATTGAAAGGCTATTTCAAAGGGAAGGATACTGATGAGAAAACAGTTCGTTACATGTTGGATGACCACAGACTTCTTGAATACATTAGTGCATTTACAAAAATACCAGGGGGTGGTGCCTACTTCTTTGGCATTGTAGAGAAGGAGGCTTCCATCAATGGAAGTCCATACAAGTCAAAGTTTATGGAAATTCAACATGTTCCAGTCAGTAATCAGCAGAATGTAGAAGCTAAAATAAAGGAGGGAGTTTCAAAAGGTGTGTTAATCTGTGACTATGATGGACATGAAAACACACAATGACATCGTGGAGGTATTTTTCATTCCATGTTCTCGAGACAACGAACAACCTGATGTTGGTGTGGAGACCCCTGAACATTTTGTAATTCAAGTACACGTCCAGCCTGTCAGTGGCATAGTGTTCTATGACAAACAGGGGCCTTTGGCATACAGAGTGGAAGAAGGCACTGTCAAACCATACTCTGTCAAACAGTGGTTTCATGCGGTCCTCGTGAACAGCGTAGTGAAGTAGATGAACGGATCACAAACAAGTCAGTAAGTTTGCTAACTTTCTGGGTCATTTGTGTTTTGCATTATATATTTTAGTTTCATTACACAAAATTATATACTCTTCAAAATGGAAACTTGACACTGACTTTCCAATTTTAATAATAATACAAGTACTGGTAGACAGGATACAAGCAACAAACGATTATGACACTATGTGGGGATAACAATATTAACTCCCAATACATTTCTAATGTCCCCAACTGAACTCAACACAACTGAGCCCATCTCAGCAACTCCACCTCCAACGCCCAAAGTCAAAACCTCTGAATCACAAACACCAGAACAAATGCCAAAACCAGAGACAGAAACTGCGCGCAGAAAAAGGGAAAAAAAGAGGCTAGAGAGACTAAAGCAACTCGAACAACCGCCAAACACAAAACCAAAGGCCACCTCTCCCTCAGAGGTCCCCATCGAGGTCCATAACTCCTTTGGCCCTCTGGATATGGAGGTAACTCCATCTCCACCAGACACCAATAGGAGTTCATCAAACGCTTTCTCACGTTCACGTGACATGTCACCAGTGGAAGCACCATGAATCCACAAAACATGATCCAATGGAATTGCAGAGGACTTAAGAATAATTATAATGAATTACAGTTATTGATTCAAGACTTCAAACCATCTGCGTTTTGTCTCCAAGAAACCTACCTAAAAAGGACCGATAAATTTGACATCCGTCGGTACAGTTCCTACCACTCCTTTTCTCCTCCCGGTGTAAACGCTACAGGAGGCACTTCTATCCTGGTGAGGCAGGGCATCCTCCATAGCCCTGTTCCACTTAACACCAACCTACAAACTGTTGCTGTCCGCATGACTCTGAACATAGGGTTTACACTATGTTCCCTCTATCTCCCTCCCACCTCAACTGTCCGCCTATCAGATCTTCAGAACTTATACGATCAACTCCCAAAGCCCTGCATAATCATTGGCGACTTCAACGGCCATAACCCCTATGGGGAGTAATGATACAAATAGTAAGGAAAAGATCCTTGAAGAGTTTCTCTCCAATAATGATGTATGCATCTTCAACGATTGATCAAACACCTACCTCCATCCTGCCACTGGATCATACTCTGCTCTCGATCTATCACTTACAGATTCTAATCTTTTAAATGAGTTTGAATGGTCGGTCCATGACGACCTTTGTGGAAGCGACCACTTCCCAACAATTCTTACTCCTATCAACCCCACGGATGAACCACCATCAACAAGATGGAATTTTACTAAGGCCAATTGGCCTTTATTCCAAACCCTATGTTCAGAAAAACTTAAGCCGGACAACTTCAGGAATGTTCCTGACCCCATGGAACTATTTTCAGACGTCCTAAATGCCATCGGAGACAAAAGTATTCCTAAGTCCTCTGCAAACCCGCACATACGCAAACCATGGTTTGATACAAACTGCAAACAAGCTAGGAAAAATAGGAAGAAGGCGGAAAAATATTTCCGACAACATCCTACAGTGCATTACCTGAATGCTGTTAAAATGACAAATGCCAGGGCAAAACGTACCTTCAAACAAACTAAACGCCGCTGATGGAGGAAATATGTGTCCAAAATCAACTCCCGCACACCCATGTCAAAGGTGTGGAACATGATTCAAAAGATCAAGGGCAAAGGGTCAAAATCAGGAGTTCACCACCTGAAAGATGGTGACTCCCTTCTAACAAATAAATCTGAAATTGCAAACAAACTTGGCGAAACTTTGGCAAACCACTCCTCCTCATCAAATTATAACCCTCAGTTCCAGAAATATCAAACCCAACAAGAAAAGAAACCAGTCAATTTTAACTCTGATAATGGGAGGATTACAACAAAACGTTTTCCCGCCATGAATTACGTACTGCCCTAGGACAGGCTCACGACACTGCGGCAGGAGCTGATGAAATCCATTATCAGCTTCTGAAACACCTCCCTGACATAGGCTTGGAAACACTCCTAAATATATTTGATGACATCTGGACATCCGGACACTTCCCCCCTTCGTGGCACAATGCCATCATCATCCCTATACCAAAACCCGGTCGCGACCATACTGACCCCTCAAACTACCATCCTATATCACTAACTAGCTGCGTTTGCAAAACCATGGAGCGCATGGTCAACAATCTATTAATCTGGTACTTGGAGACCAATAACCTCCTCAGTGACCTCCAATGTGGTTTCCGAAAAAACCGAAGTACCATTGACCATCTGGTGCGTCTGGAAGCATTCATCAAAAACTCCATTGTCAACAAACAACATGCAGTATCTATCTTTTTCGACTTAGAAAAAGCATATGATACAACATGGAAACATGGTATCTAAAAGATTTTACACGAGTTTGGATTGAGGGGTAGACTACCTCAATTCATATCTCGGTTTCTAAATAACAGACAATTCCAAGTTCGGGTGGGTTCCACACTGTCTGACTACTTCCACCAAGATCAGGGCGTCCCCCAAGGCAGCATCCTGTCTGTCACACTTTTTAGCATCAAAATTAACAGCCTCACTAACGTTCTGAACAGTTGCGTTGATGGGTCCCTTTTCGTCGATGACTTCAATATTTCATGTCGTGGTAAGAACATGCACGCAATAGAAAGGCAGCTACAACTCTGCCTTAACAAAATCCAAAAATGGGCCAATGAAAATGGTTTTAAGTTTTCAAAATCCAAAACAAATTGTATTCACTTTTGTCGTAAATACAAACCACACAAGGATCCAGACCTAACTTTAGATGGTACTCCCATCAAAGTAGTAGAAGAGGCCAAATTCCTTGGACTCATATTCGACTGCCACCTGACATTCTTACCACACATAAAATATTTGAAAACAAAGTGCTTGAAGGCTCTAGACTTGCTAAAAGTAGTTTCAAATACAGAGTGGGGAGGGATCAGAACCACCCTCCTTCACTTGTACAGATCATTAGTCCGCAGTAAACTAGATTATGGCTCCATTGTCTACGGTGGAGCCTGCAAAAGCAATTTAGAAAAATTAGACTCTATCCACCACCAAGGACTGAGGTTCTGCCTGGGAGCTTTTAGGACCTCTCCGGTAGACAGTCTATATGCGGAGGCCAATGAACCTTCCCTTGAACAACGCCGCATTAAACTCTCACTGCAGTATATCACTAAATTACGTTCAAATGAGTCCAATCCAGCATACAATTGTGTTTTCAACCCGCTCTATGAAAACTTATTTCCTAAACTGCCAAGCCTGGTTCCACCACTTGGAATCAGGATCAAACCACACATATCTGCAGCTAAAATTGATCTCAACATCATTGCACCATACCGACTTCTGTCCTCACCACCATGGCAAATGGTGAAACCACAGGTCGATCTTACCCTCATCAAACTCCAAAAAATCTGAAACAAATCAAAAGTCAACAGGAATACAACCAGTTACGTTCAGTATAACACTCACAGATCCATCTTCACAGACGGATCCAAGGACGATGGCCAAGTTGCCAGCGCTACAGTCATTGGAGCCAAGACTGTCTCCTCTAGGATCCCCGACAACAGTTCCATTTTCACCGCTGAAGCCAAAGCTATCTTCTCAGCTCTGACCTACATTCAACAGCAAAATCAGTCCAAAAACTTCATCGTATTTACAGATTCATTATCCTGCCTTCAAGCACTTCTAAACGTGACTTCAAGTCACCCAATCATCCTGGACATATTAGAACTGTACAACGACCTTTCTACTAGCCAATATGACATCATCCTCTGCTGGTTGCCGGGTCACGTCGGCATAGCAGGTAACACTAAGGCCGATGCTGCAGCAAAGCAGCTCTTGAAAAGCCCCTATCTCCACTGCTAATCCCGTACAGTGATTTCAAACCCACTATCAAAAGCTATACTCGGGACTTGATGCAAAAAAGGTGGGACACTCAAGTAGGAAGAAACAAACTCCATGAATTGAAGCCAACAATCGGTTATACCTACTTGGGTTGTCAGTCAAGACGTGATGAAGTAATTTTACGACGATGTCGTATTGGCCACAGCCGGTTTACACATGACTATCTGCTAAAAACGGATGGGGATGGACCCCCCATATGTCTCTCCTGCGATGAGGCTCTCACCGTCAAGCATATTCTGCTTGACTGTGTGGATTTTGCATCTGCAAGGGACTCGCATTATCACGCAACCAATCTGAAAGATCTGTTCTCCAGCGTGAGCGCTCATCTGATACTAAACTACCTGAGGGAAGTCGATCTATATCATAAAATGTAACTGTGTAATGTCAATAACGAATGTACCTGCTTTTCAATCTAGTTCTATGACATTCTCTGTTCTAAAATGACAACGTAATGAATGTATGTCTTTGAAACGAAACCACTTTGTACTTACAATGTATATTAATGCAGACTTGTTCTCGTCACTATATGGCTTGAATAATGCCGATGTGACGTAAAGCCCAACTCAACTAATGTCCCAAACTGGATCTCCTGGAAACCACCCGAAACCTGTACTGAGGCAAGTGAGTAACATATGAAATGTTCTGCCTCTCATACTGCAATGATAAAGTTGTCAAAGTGTAATGGTGGATTTCTCAGTACAAGTCTCAACTCCCGCTGCGTTTATGCGAATCGGGTGTCTTTTGCATTACCATTCGCTAACATACTTGATTGTCATTGGGTTGTATTTGAGTCAGTAACAATAATCCAATAGCATGATTTTAGCAATGTCAAGTTTCTTTATATTTTGAAAGCTAAATGTTCTTGTTGTGTCATGGAAGGCCAACTTAGATACAATAATTACATGTCAATGAAAGGTAGTGAAATCACTAGATATCCTATAATTTCTCTTAGAACTAGTATGTAACCAAAGAATATTATTATATAATATATAAACCTACACCAAGACAACATAAAACGGGCTGTGGATCGCAAACAGTGAGTGAGTTAGTATTTAACGAAAAACGAAAACAATTTATACAATATAAATGACAACATTTTAAAGAGTAAAATCTGTTGACGATGGACAGTAAAATCCTAGAGTATCACAGATATGAATATAGAACTAGAATGTAAATCTAAAACATTTTGATTGAAGAAGACAGTTCAATATAAAACGCGGGCTATAGATCGCCAACAACTGAAGGTAGATCACCATACTTGAGACCATGGGGACTTACAGTACTTTGGCTTCCTGCATGGACCCTAGCTGGATTTAAACTACCCCTTCAGCTGTTAGTGATTGTACGCAAGGTTAGCAATTGATCCAAAATGTACATAGATATTGGTTTACATTACTATTCTTTGATTGATATGGGCTTACATACCCACTCAGGTGGACTTCAACCCCATAGAGGACATGGCCACTAACAATCTCAGTTAATAATCACATTCTACCGTTTTGTAAAATATTTAACTATAAACTATCAAAATTTATGGATTAATTGATTCTATTTCTTTTGAAAAGTATCATATTAAATGAGAATTAACTTTTTGTTAAAAAGCTCCTGGACTATTTTGACATTGAAATATTTATTCTTTGTTACGGAACAATTCATACAGTCAACCAGTAGCAAGATCATGATATTTCTATGAAAAGTGGATGTTGGCAGGGAATATTTTAATGGCCCGAAGCAAAGAGAAGGAATCAGGAAATATGACGAACTGTCTATTTTTAGATTGACATTTTATATATCTTAGAGCTGTTAATATGGCTACTGATTTGGCAGTAAATATTGAGCTGTTAATTGATAATCTTGGACATATGGTCCCGAGTCAGTCCAACGACAGTAGCTGTGCTACCATCTTTAGAGCCATCAGTAAGTATAGCTTTATAAGTATCGTAGCTTTTTCGAAATTGGTAATAGAAGCGACAAAACCCTTTCCACATTCATAAGAAATCTCTGTGTTGATTTTACAATTGTGACTACCGGTATATCATGAGAAGATATTTGTTTCAGTATTACAGCTGTATGACGTTGTTTGTAAACAAATTGGGTCACAACCAGACAATCCAGTGATTGTAACCATGCCATACGATGACAGAGCATTTGTTTATGAATCACTATGAAATAGTGATGATACCAGGTGTTCGCGAAAAGGTGAGCGTATCCTGCCCCTCAGGTGGCACGCGCCATAACCATATGCTAAGTCGAGTCATTTGTTCACCTGAAATAATTCGGAAACGTATGGTATAAGTCAAAATATGGAGTTGCATCGGGCATCATTTTTGTCACTGATGCATCGGGCAATTTAGAAATGTATTCCATTTATATATACTACCATAAAACTTCTTGAAAGCTTTACTGAGGCCTTGAATGTTGTAACCTTGATCAAACAACTTCTGAGCAAGAGTGGCATGACGCTCTTTGAAATTTTGATAAAAAGAGCACGCTTGATTGTACCTCAAAAGTTGTGAAATGTAAATACCAAAGGCTGGAGCTGTTGGAATATTGCTCGACATGAAAGAGAAGTTGACTATATTTGGAAAGTTCATCCCTTTTGTCATAAAGCTTTGTGGAGATTTTTTTTGTCACTCTGAATCTTTGTGCATACATCTAAATATGAAACAGATGTGGCGGTAAAACTATTGCTGGTACATTAGTTGATTTGTTTCTGATCTACCTGTTGCCTTATAAGTTGCCACGGAGATGGCGGAATTTTGGCAGTAGAAATGTCAGGTTTTATTCTTATTCCAAGGGGAGGAATAAGATATTGTTTCTTATATACAAATCCTCATATAAAGAACTAAAAACACAGTCAAAGGCTGGATTATGTGTGGTAAAAGGTCAAGTGGTGATATATAAAAAAGTATACCTAAGAATTTGTCTTCTTTTACAACTAATATAGGAGTGTCATCTAAAACTAAATTTGGATCTCGAGAGGTTTGTTATGCTACAGAAGAGGAAACATTTTGTTTTTAACTTTGAAAATTTAAATCCATTTCCAAACAATATTTTATGAAATCTATTTAGACATAACTGTAACTGCCGTTCGATAGTATTCATATTTTTCCCACAACATGAAATGTTAAAATCATCCACAAAAAGTGATCCATCAATGGAATCATTTTAAGACCTCAGAGAGACTATTTATTCTAATACTGAATAATGTGACAGATAAAATACTGCCTTGTGGAACACCCTGAACCCTGATTATTATGATCAGACAGGGTAGAACCCACGAGGACTTGAATTGACCTGCCTGTTAAAAACTTGGATATGAACTGAGAGAGACGGCCTCATAGTCCAAAATCATGTTAAATATTTTATGATGTCTTTGTTTCCATGTAGTGTACATCGGATGCCTTATCTAAGTGAAAAGATAGACACTGCATGTTTGTTATTGTTAATTGCATGTTTTATAATAGCTCTAAATTTCATTTAAAACCGAACGCGTAGCGTGAGGTTTTAAATGAACAATTTAGAGCTATATACCTCTGATTTTCCCACACAGTAGTTTATCTCCATTCTACCATGACAATTTTATGAACAATTTCAGGTGGAGCTCTTTCTTTGGTTACGAGTCAATACGTAAAGCGGCCTCGCATTCCAATCTCAAGTGGCATCGACCGAAACGGGGTGACTGATGGCAAACCGTCAATGACTAACAAACTCCAGATTCAGTAATAACAAATCACGTTTTGTTTTTTCAATGCATCAATCACCAATCATTAACTGATAAGTTGGAAAACATATATCAAATAAGTTTTAAAAGCTTGGTTCACATTTGAAAATTCCACCGTAGACCCTTTCCCCACCAGAATAATGGCAGCAACCTCATGGCCTTGACCTTTTCTCGGAAGTCATTGTTTACATTTACGTGCAAATTTGGAAAGATGCGGCAGGAGAGCCTCTGACAGTCTGCGCAAGGTAAACCTGATTGTATGACTGAGATAGTCTTTGATATCTAATTACTGGTACTGGTACAAAATTTAAGAGTAGAGTCGCTTTTGCTGTAACGAGAAGTCCCTGTTGTACCGAATTTAGATACTGTTGAATTTTGCGCCCTGTCAACTTGACGATTTCACGCACCTCTACGTCTGCGTGCGACAGCTGTGGTGACTCTTACACACTCATGTGTGTACTTTGTGCTCAAATTCGATTCTACGGATATTTTTTTCTAAATTTTGGAAAGTGTTTTGTGACCTAGTGGCTTCTGAATCGGATTCGCTGTCATGTTAGCGAGTCTGTTGACAAAGAGCCAGATTTGTGGTGATATTTCCGAAAAGGATGGATCAGGACATGAGGGTGTACCTCTGGCATAAACACGGTAAGGTAATTAATTATACTTTAATAGACTACTTTAGATCAAGCAGTGTAATGGATAAGAGGGATCATGACTAAACTAAAAATAGATTTTTCGACGATATTATATTTTAGAAAAAATATGTTGGGCTAAACAGAACGGTTTTGCAGATTCTGTAATTGTCTTTACTACCGCTAAATTTGAAACAGTACAAATTTCAAAATATCATTTTGTTTGAATTGATAACCCAACTGTTTATTTATGTGGACGGAAGGCATTAAATTTTCTTCGGCGTTCGATGTTAATGCATCCTCCTTTATAGGATCAAGATCAGTGGCGATATCTTTGACGAAAGCTGATAATAAATTTAACCCGGAAATTATGTAGCAGTCTATTGCTGGATCTATTCTGACATAACATAGAATCAACGTAAACATATTTGTTTTGCTGATTTTTTCCGGAAAGCGGACGATGTTTTGATCTTCTTCGACTGAATATTTGTTTCCTTGCTTTCGAAGTACTTTTGTATGTATAAACACCTATTGCTGTGGATTTACGCAAGTAGTGAGTCGAGCCTGTCATTGCTTAATCCATCTTTAATGACATATGTGTAATTTCCGACAGCAAAATCGCCGTAGTGACAAAAGTAGTGCATTACCGTAAACCATGTATGATTGCGCACGGAAAATCAGAGACCTGTATGACGTGATTATATACCTCTGAATGACTTTAATTAACCAATCACAATCCAGTGTTTACTGAAGTCATGGTAGAATAATTGTCAGTCACAATGTTTAAAGTTTTGAGTGTTGGTTGTGGGTCACAGTTTGAGTCATATATGTTCAGTGGCAACAGTATTTTAGCGGCACGCCTTTATGATAGCGCTCCAGAGTTACCTCCCTTGACCGGATGTTTATGTGTCATCGTCATGTCGTATGTTCAACATGTTTCGAGAAAGATCTAAGTGTTTAATGATACAGCCATGCTTTGCTGGAAAGTTCGAGAATCTGTGTCAATATATATAATGGCTGGCTGTTGTGTGGTGCGATTAAAAAGACTGATACACGGACTAACATACGGAATTACATGGATCTTTCACTGGAGTTGCCCATCGTTTTTGCCTTCGTCACAACGCCATCGTCTGACCCTGACACTTCGTGCCTGACTGCTTTTATTTGTAAACAAGCTCCATTTACAACATCTGATCTCATTGTGATTACCAAGACTCTGGTGAGTTAAAATTTTATATATGCGACCCATAACTTTAGATTTGTGACTCAATTGCATTGTATTAGAAATCTGTATTGTGATTCATTGTACAGGTTGGTGAAACCTACTGATCGGCCTATAAAAGGCCGAACGGGATATTATAGGCCATTCTGCCTATTTTGCTATAGGCCAATCGGGCTATATTTGACCATTATTATTATTATTATTTCACAAACTATCAATTTCCGCACGAAATGGTTTTATATGATCATAGAGATGAATAGTTAATGGACCTCCTCAGCTTGAAAAAAGTAAGTTTTTGGACAAAATGGAAATTTATATCATGTTCAGGAAAAGATGTTTCATTTAAGAACACAATTTTGCACAGTTTCGTTTTGAAAACTAAATATCTATGTCATTAATTTTCAGTGAAAATTGTCAAAAATATTATAGACTTATATTTAATTAGCTATTTCCAAAACTCATTTATTATGTGATTAAAATGCTCAAAAAGGGTTTGAATGAAAACCTTAGAACATCAAAACTTGAATGATGTTAATATCCTCATGCGGAAATGCACCACTTTAAATTTATTTGATAAATATCATAATTTAAGGCCAATCAGCCTATAGCAAAATAGGCGGAACGGCCTATTATATCCCGTTTTGCCTATTATAGGACGATCGGTATGTTTCCCCAACCTGTTGTAGCTTGCTCATTGTTTGTTCAATATATTATTGAATATTTTAGACTTGTCTGTGTTATATTTTGCTGGTTCAAAGGGGATTCTTAAACCTTTTGTTACTGCAATTATTTAACCGTAACAAAATTGGGGGGCTCGTCCAGGTTAGAATTCATTTGACATTTGAGACCTTTTGTGAAATATATTTCAAATTTCTGCAGTTTTGCAACAAGTTAATTGTGCAACCAGCAAAATGGTGTTTGAACCTGAGAAGTTTCTTGAATCCCCTACCCCTGAGACAGTCAGTGGATTACGCAAATCAGATTTATTGCAAATTTCTTCACATTTCAAACTTGAGGCCAAACCTGCTATGAGGAAATTTCAGATTTTAAAAATTGTGCTGAATCACTTTATTAATGAGGAAGTTTTGAGCATGAGGTTTTGGAAATGGGGAAAGAAGAAAATTCAGAAAAATTTTGAGATGAAAAACTTGAAATTCAGTTACAAATTCAAAGAGAAAAAGAAGAAATGGACATGAGAAAGTTTGAAATGGAGAAGGAAAAAGAAAAAGAAATAGAATTGAGAAAATTGGAAATTGAAAGAGAAATTGAACTGAAAAGGCTAGAAAAATCTTCCCCGCTGTCAAACTCTTCCTCCTTTGACATTGCAAGGCATCCAAGACTGGTACCCCTTTTAATGAGAAAGAAGTAGACAAATACTTCCTTCATTTTGAAAAGTTGCTGAAAACCTCAAGTGGCCTAGAGAGTCATGGACTATGCTACAGCAAACTGTTTTGAAGGGTAAAGCTCAGGATGCTTACTCGGCCTTGTCAATACAGCAAAGCTCAGAGTATGATCTTGTCAAAAGACACTTTTAAAAGCTTATGAGTTAGTGCCTGAGGCTTATCGTCAGAAATTCAGAAATGTTCATAAAAGGGACAATGAGACGTTTGTAGAGTTTGCTAGAGAAAAGGAAACTTTGTTTGACAGGTGTTGTGGGTCTAAGGAAGTCACATATTTTGATGGTTTGTGACAGTTAGTTTTGATGGAAGATTTCAAGCAGAGTGTTCATTCTGATCTCAAGACTTATTTGGATGAACATAAGGTTGATGACTTACATGAGGCAGCGATGTTGGCAGATGATTATTGTTTGACTCACAAGAGTTCTTTTAGGTCTCCGGGTTATACCAAGTTTTCTGGCCAAAAGGGCTTTTCCCCGGGTAAGACTTCAGGACATGCAGGTTACATTGGTGTTAGAACAGGTTCAAATTCTTGTGACAAGCAGTCACATTCTTTTCAGCCTAAGCCTAAGACTACCAATGGTTCTGATCCTGTTTGTGCATGTTGTAAGAAGCCAGGTCATTTGATTTCTGCATGTTACAAACTCCAGTTTAAAAATCAGGCTGCGGGTTCCCTAAATGCTTTTGTGTCTATCGCACCTAAGCCTTTCTTTCCAGGTGGTTCTGAGGAGAGTTTTATTTGTGAGAGTAAGTCCCCAGATTCTGTAGTTCGGAAGGAGTTTTGCCCTTTGTTTCTAAGGGTTCTGTGTTGCTTATAGGAGAGAATTCTACCCCACGGCCCGTTATTATCTGGAGGGATACTGGAGCTCATCAATTCTCTGATTTTGAAGGATATTTTGCCTTTTTCCGATGAGTCTTCAGCGAACTCAGATGTTGTTTCAGGGTATAGGTGGCAATTCTTCTGCTCCTCTCCATTTAGTGAATTTGACTTTAGATCTGATGTCTGATAAGGTGAAAGTTGGTGTTCTTGACTCTCTCCCAGTTCCGGGTGTCGATTTGTTGATCGGTAATGATCTTATGGGGCCAAAGTTGGTTCTGATCCCATTGTCACTGTTTCTCCGGAGAGTTCAGTTAGTACAGAAAAGTTGGAGGATGAATTTCCGGTTATTTTTCTTTCTTGTGCAGTGACTCGTTCAATGTCGAAAGGCATTTCTTCCCAAACTTCTTTGCCGAATGATACCATTTATGATTTGTCAGATACTTTCATGGATCATTCTTTTTGTGAGATAGAGGGTGGTGACTTATCTTCAAAGAGTAGTGACTCTTCAGGACTTCTTGATAAGTCTGATAGTTTGTCAGGTGGTGATCACATTCTCTCCAGAGAGCAGCTTATTAGTGCGCAGGGTGAGGATGTTGAATTACAGAAATTGGCTAAAGTACTGTCGGAAATGCTAGAAAAATGCCTTTTTGCCCATGTATCTTTATAAAGGTGATAAATGTACTATGTTGTCAATATATCAACTCGCTTATAGTGTACCTAATTTTTATTTCAATCGATTTAACATTCCCATGCATTTAAAGGGCAGTTTGCAGGAGAGAATTTGGTACCAAAACAACCACTTAAGATTTTTTCTGAGTTCAACAACAGAAATCTGAAATAGTCTTTAAATTTATGCAATAATACATGTGGTGAAAAATATTAATTAACGTTTTTCTTAAACAAATACATGTTGAATGTTTGTGTTATTTTTACTTAATTATCGTTTCTTTATTGGAGAAATATTAATATAAATGTTAAGTCTTGATAAATAAGTTTCCCGTCATGCATGCACATCTTCATCACAGCGTCCACAATGGCCAATTATTTGCAGTCGATTGTTGCAAAGGTTTCTAAGTTTTTTCTGCTTAAAAGACAGGGGTAAACCTTTCATTAGTTTAGAAAGGTTTTATTACAGAACTTGTAGAGCTGTTGGTATGTCTTGCCAACAAGTTTACAATATTGTAAAACAAATCAGACAAGACAGGGACCGTCTCAAAAGCAAAGCCAGGACGTACAACCATCCTTGACAACTTTGACAAGGGAGTACTTAGACGGGCGGTCTACAAACTTTAGGAGAATAAGAATATATATATATTCAAAGAAGCTACACCAGTGACTTCGTTAAATCTTTGGCCAATGTTCACAACTAGATTAAACTGACCGAACTACATCCATATTTTTGCAATGAAATATACTGTTGACATGCGAAACATTTATTAAAACGATGCACATTTCTACAATCAATGGATAAGATAACACAAGTGATAGGATTCTTTCCAATGTACATACATTCGTATGTTTATTTCAAAACAAACACACATACACAAATGATCCCTTACATAACCAATACGTATACAATACGTACACATATTCAACATTTTCAAGAAAACATCTATTGAGATGACCCCTCCTTGAGCGTGCGTGCTCAGGTGTCAATTTCACCTGTCGATACCGTGCATGCTGATGACGTAACACAGGCAGTTAATGTTTGTATCAAATAACGTCCCACTACCCCTTATTTTTCTAAGTTTTTGGTATTATCATCAGTAAAACACATTTTAGGGTATGTCTCAAAATTTATTCCCTCGGTCTACATTAGGTAGATGTTTCTTAAAAGTGATATTTGTTATTTAAGTAACTGTTATACCACTGAATTTTAAATATAAGTCAAAAGCATTTTTCTAGCATTTCAGACAGTACTTTAGTAAGGATGTTTCTTTTGAGGAGGTTAGCAAGGTTCCAGTTTGTTATTACTTCAAGGATGATGTCCTGATGAGGAAATATAGGTCACCGGATGTCCCCACGGAGGATGAATGGAAATTATATCATCAAATTGTGGTTCCGAAATTATTTTGAAAACATGTACTTTCATTGGCACATGAAAGTCCCATGGCAGGTCATCTGGGTGTAAACAAAACTTGTGAGAAAATGCTGGCACATTTCTTTTTGGCCCAGTTTTGGACAAGATGTGGCTGAATTTTGCAAGACCTGTCATGCTTACCAAATTGTTGGGAAACCAAATCAGAAAATTCCTACCGCTCCTTTAAAACCTATACCGGCCTTTGAGGAACCTTTCCGTAGAGTTATTATTGATTGTGTTGGTCCACTACCTAAGACCAATTCTGGTAATCAGTATCTTCTCACTATCATGTGTGCTTCTACCAGATTTCCTGAAGCAATTCCGCTTCGAAGGATTGTTGCTCCTGTGATTGTCAAGGCTTTGATCAAGTTTTTCACCTTGGTTGGTTTGCCAGATGTGGTTCAGTCTGATCAGGGCTCAAATTTTATGTCTAAGGTGTTTCAACAAGCTATGTACCAGTTGCGTGTTAGGCAAGTTAAGTCTAGTGCTTACCATCCAGAGTCACAGGGAGCTTTAGAGAGGTTTCATCAAACTTTGAAGAATATGATCAAGACTTATTGTTTTGAGACAGAGAAAGATTCGGATGAGGGTGTGCATTTGTTGTTGTTTGCTGTCAGGAGTCAGTTCAGGAAAGTTTAGGGTTTAGCCCTTTGAGCTTGTATTTGGTCACAGTGTGCGCGGGCCACTAAAACATTTAAAAGAACAATGGCTCAATCAGAATCCTGAGATCAATCTTTTAGACTATGTGTCTACATTTCGGGACAGACTCTCAAAAGCATGTGAGTTGGCCAGACAAAACTTGAAAGTTTCACAAGCAAAAATGAAACAAAACTATGACAGAAAGTCAAAAAGAGAAATTTCATTCATTGTGAGAAAGTGTTAATGTTACTTCCCATTCCTGGTCAACCACTGAGAGCTAGATAGCAAGGTCCATATGTTGTTGACGAAAAGGTTAACAACACAGACTATGTCGTCCTGACGCCTGGCCGTCGTAAACAAAGAGATTGTGTCATGTAAACATGATTAAGAAATACCATGACAGGTTAGAAACCAAACAGGTCAATTGTATTGCCACACTCTCCCCAGTTACTGATTGTACTAAACTTTAAAGACAATGGTGAACATGTTGACAATATTGATGATGGTGTTAGCAATGTGAAGTTTGATGACCTTAGTGATAATGTTTCACCAAAGTTAAGAAATTCTGATGTGTTAGCTCACCTTGATGAGAAACTATCACATTTATCCCCTGAGCAGAAAGTTCAAATGTCAGATTTGATTCATGAGTTAACTCATTTATTTCCTGATGTGCCTGGTCGGACTGATGTTGTTAGCCATGATATAGATGTAGGTGATGCTGTGCCTGTAAAACAACACCGATATCGCATGAACCCTGTGAAACGTGAAATTCTGCGGAAAGAAGTGAAATACTAGTACTGGTACATGCTGGACAATGACATTATTGAACCCAGTGACAGTCCGTGGAGTTCACCATGTGTTCTTGTGCCGAAGGGTGGTGGAGGTGGTTGGCACTGCTTTGCTGACATGAAAGCTGTCAATGCACTCTCACGAACTGATTCGTATCCAATACCGAGAGTGGACGATTGCATCGATCGCATTGGTCAAGCTAGATATATAAGTAAGTTTGACTTAATGAAGGGCTTCTGGCAGATTCCACTCACAGACCGTGCAAAGAAAATATTGGCATTCGCAACACCAGATGGACTGTATCAATACAAAGTGATGCCGTTTGGTATGAAGAACACACCAGCGATGTTCCAGAGACTCGTTAACAATGTCACATCTGATCTTGATAGTGTTGAAGCTACATGGATGATGTTATCAATTATGACATAGAGTGGGAAGACCATCTGAAAAGAACTTGTGCTTTCTTTGAAAGACTGTCTGAAGCAAAATTGACTGTGAATCTTGCAAAGTGTGAATTTGGAAAGGCACAAGTTGAATTTTTAGGGCATGTTGTAGGGCACGGACAGGTACAGCCAGTTCATGCTAAGGTTGAAGCTATTGTACATTTTCCAGTACCTCAGTCTAAGAGAGAACCAATGAGATTCTTTGGTATGGCAGGCTATTATAGAAAGTTTTGTCAAAATTTCTCAGATGTTGTATCACCACTTACCAAACTTTTGGGGAAAAAGGTAAAATTCAGTGGGATAGCAGTTGTCAGACTGCATTTGAAAAAATCAAAGCCATACTCATGAATTCTCCAGTGTTGCAGGCTCCCAATTTTGAGAAACCATTTAAGTTACAAATTGATGCAAGTGATGTAGGTGCAGGTGCTGTCCTGATTCAAGAGGATGATTCAGGAATTGAACACCCAAGTTGTTATTTTTCCAAGAAGTTTGATAAGCATCAAAGAAATTATTCTACCATTGAGAAAGAGACATTAGGTCTTTTGCTAGCTTTGCAGCATTTTGAAGTGTACCTAGGTACCAATACTGTGCCAATTGAAGTGTTTACTGATCACAATCCCTTGACTTTTCTTCTTAACATGAAGAACAAGAATCAAAGACAGATGAGGTGGAGTTTGACCTTGCAAGGGTTCAACCTTGTGATTAGACACGTTAAAGGCAAAGATAATGTTTGTGCTGATGCACTTTCCAGATTGTAAATGTATAATGACTTGATGATGCTGTATGATTGTAGCTGCATTATATCATAGTAATTCTGCAAGATGTTTCTCATGTTGTTCATATTATTACATGTCATCTTATTATGTTAGTATTTTGCAATGATTGTAACAGAAAGTTTCTGCGAAACTTTCTTTTCCTTAAGGGGGAGAGTGTTACGAGAGTGTGTATTTTGTAATTTGTAATAACATTGGTTAGGTGATAATAATTATGAGTCACAATGTTTAAAGTTTTGAGTGTTGGTTGTGGGTCACATTTTGAGTCATATATGTTCAGTGGCAACAGTATTTTAGCGGCACGCCTTTATGATAGCGCTCCAGAGTAACCTCCCTTGACCAGATGTTTATGTGTCATCGTCATGTCGTATGTTCAACATGTTTCGAGAAAGATCTAAGTGTTTAATGATACAGCCATGCTTTGCTGGAAAGTTCGAGAATCTGTGTCAATATATACTGAGTCAAAAAGATACTTCACCAAATGTAATTTGAAAAATAATGAATAATTTTTCTCTGATGATACATCTATGTATCCGAAATGGGATCCTTATCTTTCGACTCTAGAAAACGTTAGCAAAACCACTCAAACCCATCCATTCGCCGTGCAAATGACATTAGTGCAAAATCAGGTTTTGCACGTGCAGTCGATCACGTGATCTTCACATCGAAGTTTTCGTCATATGCACGTGTTTGCATTGGCCTCAAGAATTGAAAAAATGCTTTATACCACAGTTCTAACCGTACTTGAAATGCCACGATTGTGAAATGTGCAACGTGAATGTGCCGTTGGCATGTTGTAAGCGGGAAGATCAGTTATTCACAAGAGCAATGGGATGCAACCGTCGTACTGTGTATGACTTGCGAGGTCGTGTACAACAAACTGGCACCACTTCTGATCGCCAAAGGTCGGGTCATACACGTGTGACGTCACGAGCAGAAGACGGTCAAATCGTCCTACGACACCTACGTGACAGATTTCTGCCGGCTACACGAACCAGGGCTGAGATGTTTAGAGGTCGACTGTCCTCACAGACCATTCGAAATCGGTTGCGGGCTGCCAATCTCCATTCTCGACGTCCATATCGTGGGCCAATATTGACGCCGTTTCATCAACGTCAACGTCTGCTGTGGGCCCAACGTCACCTCCGATGGACCCAGAGAGACTGGAATCGAGTCGTCTTTAGCGATGAATCCAGGTTTACCCTCAGATTCGCGGACGGCAGGCATAGAGTCTGGAGACGACGTCGTGAACGGTATGCCCAATGTTGTGTACAGGAAGTCGACAGATTCGGAACTCGTTCCTTTCATGGCGGCTCATGGCCCAGGTCTACAGTTCCAGCATGATAATGCTCGGCCGCATACCGCGATGTTGACACGAAATTTCCTTCAAAACGCTGGAATCAACGTCATGGACTGGCCATCGAGGTCCCCTGACCTTAATCCAATAGAGCACGTTTGGGATGCACTTGGGAGAAGGCTTCGTGGTCTTAGGAACCAACCTCAGAATTTGCAGGAACTTGGCGCTGCCTTGCAAGAGCAATGGCGCAGAATCCCCAACCACGTGTTCACAAGCATCAGGCAGTCGATGAGGAGACGGTGTTTGGCAGTGGTGAATGCGCGGGGCGGCCATACACGATATTGAACTGAGAAATTTCGCATTTTATTCTTGTGACTTGACATTGTGTATACTAATGTTTTGGAACGGCGGTGTAGCCTAATGGAACTGATCATGGCACTGTCAGTGCATCGAGTACATCACACAGATCTCAGCAATGAAAAATAACAATTTAACCATCTTACCATCTCTTGTTCTTTTATAGTGCCCTGAAGAAAGAATGTGAAGTTCCTTTTTGACTCAGTATACATAAAAGGCTGGCTGTTGTGTGGTGCGATGAAAAGACTGACACTCGGACTAACATACGGAATTGCATGGATCTTTCACTGGAGTTGCCCATCATTGTTTGCCTTTGTCACAACGCCATCGTCTGACCCTGGCACTTCGTGCCTGACTGCTTTCATTTGTAAACAAGCTCCATTTACAACATCTGATCTCATTGTGATTACCAAGACTCTGGTGAGTTAATATTTTATATATGTGACCCATAACTTTAGATTTGTGACTCAATTGAATTGTATTAGAAATCTGTATTGTGATTCATTGTAGCTTGCTCATTGTTTGTTCAATATATTATTTAATATTTTAGACTTGTCTGTGTTATATTTTGCTGGTTCAATGGGGATTCTTAAACCTTTTGTCACGGCAATTATTTAACCGTAACAATGTTTAACAAATGACTCTAATCAAACTAGGGGCGGTGGGGTAGCCTAGTGGTTAAGGCGTTTGCTGGTCATGCTGAAGACCGGATTCGATTCCCCACATGGGCATAATGTGTAAAGCCCATTCTTGTGCCACCGTCGTGCTGGAATATTGCTAAAGCAGCTTAAAACCCAACTCACTCACTCACTCACTACTTAAACTAAGTGGTCAAGCATCGATTTTCTCAAAACTCACACTGAATATTGGTTATTAAAGGCGCAATATCACCACACTTCTCTAAAATAAATAATGCATTTCTCTCATTAAGAACTGTCAGCCCTCAGGGGAACCTACCATATAATTTATTCCAAACAAAATTACGTGTTTACATTACAATATTAGATTAAAAGTTTGATTGAATTAATGCAACGTTGCAAAATGAAAATGTGTGGCACTTGTGCCTTTAACTTATTAGATTCCAAGTACCACGTCAGTCTATTATTGACCATGTGTTCCGTGGTTTTGCAAACGCAGCTTATTGTAATTTGACGGCTTAGTATGATCCCAACCAGGTGTTGGTATGGGAACAACATTTGCTTCACGCCATGAAGGTGAAACTATGGAAAGAAGAGTTTCTGAACATTGGTTTTGGTGAAGTGCTTCTGAAGCTGATAGTCGATGTTATCAGCTCCTGAAGCAGTATCATGAAGCTTACCCAAGGGCAGCATGGAGCTCATGAACAGAAAATTATTCGTCGTAATCTTCACCATTATCTGATTGTTAAGTAATAGTTTTCTTTTCCAGTTTCTTTTATGTTTTGGAATTGAGGTACATAATTAGAAAGGAAGAATGTGTATATCAAAGTTTCACCAAGGTTATTAGCAATGTCAGAGTTGTTAGTTAATAATTTGTCTTTGTCACAAACAGAGCTAAAAGATTTGGTTACAAAATTTATTAACCCAAACCCCAACTATACATGACAAAACACGCTATCATACACACATTCATTCTATACAAAATATTGACATATGCTGTACCACGTGTATCTCACATGTAACTCACACGCAGTTACCCCAGCTTTGCCTTCCTCATCCCAATATTCTCAAACCATGATGCACACTTACTAACCTGCACACAGTCCCTTCATCACTAAGCACAACACCTTCACATCGGCACAGTCATACGATCATAACTGATATCGGTTACAATCTTTAGTGATACAACTGTAGATTACTATGGCAACAAGGTAAAATAATTGGTGGTTAATATGGCAACAGAATAACAGTGTCCGTGTTTGGCATCAATCCTGACCTCTGTCAGTACGAACACACAGTTCACATACACAATCCCAGGTCACTGGCGTTGTTAGCCGTCCTCCGTAGTTACACTGTCCAACTCGTCAGCCTACAATAGCCATTACTCCAACCTTGGCAATTCTCTCCTGGTGATCTTCACGCTTGCCCTCTGGTCACAGCATATCACCTTCTTAGAGAATATCAAGTTCAACAGTCCATCGTTGACAAACCATAGGTCTTCTTGACAGGCTCTCAGTAACACCACATCCTGGATGCTTAAATACAAACCACATGTATTTACTGATATGTCCTTGGTTCATATTTTATGCCATTTCAACACGACCTGATCAGTTGCCCAGTAACACTATTTGTGTACCTCTCATACAATTTAATACCCGTACAACTATCCCAGAAATAATCAAATGTATAACACAACCCGTCAAAATATCACCCAATGCTACGTTTTCTTATTCAAATAGTAAACTCACATTTTCACAAAATGTGATTCGAAATACAATACAAAACACTCAATCTCCAATTAATTCACA
>NW_025766397.1:10000-22500 GCF_003918875.1 Haliotis rubra
CTGTCTTTCTCTGTCTCTGTCTTTCTCTCTCTCTGTCTCTCTGTGTCTCTCTCTCTGTGTCTCTCTCTGTCTCTGTCTGTCCATCTCTCTCTCTCTCTGTCCCTGCCTTATCTTTCTGTGTCTTTCTCTGTCTTTTTGTCTCTCTCTGTGTCTTTCTCTGTCTTTTTTCTCTCTGTCTCTCTGGCTCTCTCTGGCTCTGTCTCAGACTCTCTCTGTCTCTTACTGTCTCTCACTCTCTCTGTCTCTGTCTCTCTGTCTCTCACTCTCTGTGTCTCTCTCTCTGTCTCTCTCTCTGTGTCTCTCTCTCTCCGTCTCTCTCTCTCTGTCTCTCTCTCTGTATCTGTCTCTCTCTGTCTCTCTGTCTCTCAGTGTCTCTCTGTCTCTTTCTGGCTGTGTCTCTCTCTCTCTGTCACTCTCTCTCTGTCTCTGTCTTTCTCTCTCTGTGTCTCTCTGACTCTCTCTGGCTCTGGCTCTGTCTCTCACTCTCTCACTCTCTGTCTCTCACTCCCTCTGTCTCTCTTTCTCTGTCTCTCACTCTCTCTGTCTCTGTCTTTCTCTGTCTCTGTCTCTCACTCTCTCTGTCTCTCTTTATGTCTATGTTGCTCACTCTCTGTGTGTGTCTGTCTCTCTCTCTCACTCTCTCTCTCTCTCTGTCTCTCTGTCTATCTCAATCTCTGTCCATGTCTCTCACTCTCTCTGTCCCTGTCTTTCTCTGTCTTTCATTTTTTTATATAATTTTTGTTTTTGATTCACCATACATCCAGGTCATACAGTTCATTACATAACGGGTTGGTATAATCACGATTCGCAAATATATACAAAGTCGATTTACAGGCAAAATGAATAGAGTGTCTCTCACTCTCTCTGTCTCTCTCTCTCTGTCTCTCTCTCTCTCTCTGTCTCTTTGGCTCTCTCACGATTCGCAAATATATACAAAGTCGATTTGCAGGCAAAATGAATAGAGTGTCTCTCACTCTCTTTCTCTCTCTGTGTCTCTTTGGCTCTCTCTGTCTGTCTCTCACTCTCTCTGTCTCTGTCTTTCTCTGTCTCTGTCTTTCTCTCTCTCTGTCTGTCTCTCTCTGTCTCTCTCTCTCTTTCTGTCTCTCTGTCTCTCACTCTCTCTGTGTCTGTCTTTCTCTGTCTCTGTCTCTCACTCTCTCTGTCTCTCTTTATGTCTATGTTGCTCACTCTCTCTGTGTGTCTGTCCCTCTGTCCCTCTGTCTCTCTCTCTGTCTCTCACTCTCTGTCCCTGTCTTTCTCTCTCTGTCCCTGTCTTGCTTTTTTTTTTATAATTTTTTTTTTTGATTCTCCATACATCCAGGTCATACTGTTCATTACATAACGGGTTGGTATAATCACGATTCGCAAATATATACAAAGTCGATTTGCAGGCAAAATGAAAAGGTACTTGAAAATATAATTGCAGTACATTATATATAGCGCTAGGTTAACAGAACAAGTTGTGACAAAGTGACCAAAATTTTGTGAAGCTGTCATATTTGCAATTTGAATAGGCATTAAAACGTTCAGCATAATATGTTGTCTTTACGTCTTCTATAATGTAGTTCAAATTTGGTGTTTTATCTCTTTGTTTCATTTTGTATATATTATATTTCACTACTGTTATTATCAAATTTAGAGCATGGTTTCTCTTTTCACAATATCCTAGAATAATATTTTTCTTTGAAAAGATAATATTTGACCCTGTTTTTTCGAATATCCATTCTTCTATTTTCTTCCAAATAGCTTTTATGTCACAAAATAGATGTAGAATTGATTCTTTCTCGGATTTGCAAAATGTGCATGTGTTGGAATCTTTATATTTCATTTTTCTTAGCAAATCATTTGTTGGCAGAAACCTATGCAGTATGCTGTATTGAAACCACAAGTGTTTTACACCATTATACGATTTAAAGGTTGTTTTTCTATCGTTTCCCATATATTATCGTCAATAGATTCACTAAGTTCTTTTTGCCACTTGTTTCGATATGTTAAAGGTTTTCTAGATTTACCATTTATGAGTATGTCAAAAATATCTCTACATCCTTTTGGGTTTCCTACTATATTTCGTAAAATATAAGGCAAGATCGGGGCTTGGATTTTTTGTTCAATATGGATGTTTATGGATTTGCAGTAGTATTTAATTGATTCCACTATTCCTTGACGCTCTAGGAAGTTAGTTTTGCACCCAAACGATTTTTTTAATTGTTCCACCGTTAAAAAGTTACCTTGGGCGTCAAACATGTCGTTTATATAAGTAATCCCTTTTCTTGAATAATGTTTATAATTGATTGGTTTTCCATCTATTTTAATATTGTCATTTAACCATAAGGGTTGGGATACAATATCACATGCACTTTTTACTTTTTCTGCTTTTCTGGTTACGAATTTACCCCATGATTTCAAAGTGTCTTTCCAAAAATGATTTGTTTCTTGTGTTATTACTGATTCAAGTATGTGAGTTTCGCATGTTTGTATAAAGCTGCCGATGTCCAAATGTGTCTTCGTTTGTAGCAATTTCCTTACTTTTGAATCTGAGTTGGTGAATCTTTTAATCCATGATATTTTTTGTGATTGAATAAGATTTTTTATCTCTGGGGCTCGTATTCCTCCGTATTCATAGTTCTTTGTGGTAGTTTCTCGACTGACTTTGTCTGGTTTGTTTTTCCATATAAATTTAAATCAGAGCTGTTCAATTTCCTTAATCATTTGATCGTTTGGGTTGGGTAGAGTTACAAATAAATGATTAAGTTGCGGTAATAGTAAACTTTTCAATATGGTATTTCTACCTAAGGGAGTTAGATCTCTTGCTAGCCATTGATTCATTGATATTTTGAGAGTCTTAAGTTTATCTTTATAGTTGCGTTCAACCATTTCTGCGATGTTGTGAGTAAATACAATTCCTAATAGTGTAAACGAGTCACTCTTCCAGTCTAAATTCCAGTTTATGCAAAATTTTCTTTTAGAGTTTTTTTCTGAGCCTATCCATAATACCTGTCTTTTGTTTACATTTATTTTTAAGCCTGAAAATGAGGCATATTTACTAAGAATTTCTAATGTCGCCTGTAAACATTTTTCAGTGCCATCTAGTATCAGCGAAGTATCATCAGCGTATTGGGAAATTAGATATTCTGTCTCTCCAATTTGTATTCTTTTTTACCTTATTATTATTTCTAATCATTGTTGCCAAAATTTCTGCGCACAATATAAAAATATAAGGGGAGATGGGATCTCCTTGTCTGTATCCTCTTGAGATATTGAAATAATTTGAAAGGAAACCATTTACAACAACACATGATTGAATGTTATTAAAGAAGGTATTTATCCATCTAGTAATCGATGGTCCAAAGTTAAAGAATAGAAGAACTTTTTGAATGAAATGCCAGTCAACAGAATCGAATACCTTTTCAAAGTCAATATGAAGTAGAATTCCTGGTATATTCATATATTCAGTATAGTCAAAGATGTCATATATTAGGCGAGTACACTCACAAATATATCTTTTTGACATAAACCCTTTTTGATCCTAATTTATTATAGAGGGTAAGACTGTTTTTATTTTGTTTGCAATGGTTGATGATCCGATTTTATACGCTACATTCAGCAATGCAATGAAATTGGTCTCCAATTCTGAAGCAAATTGTTTGGATTTACCTTTTTTGGGAAAACAGGTTATAATGCCTTGCTTTTGAGTCAAAAGCACAATTCTCCTTTCTCGTAAGCTAAATTTAATGATCTTATAAGATACTCGTGAATATTGGACCAAAACATTTGAAGAATTCAACAGTGAAACCCGATGAGCCAGGACTTCTTTCATTTTTTATTTTTTTAAGACTGTTTAATACTTCTTCATATCTTAATTGTCCTTCTAGACTTTCTTGTTGATTTTTTGATAGCTTTGGGACGTCTATGTGTTTAAGCAATTCTGTTAGGTTCACTTTTTCGCATGGTTTTTTCGTGTATAGGTTATGGTAAAACGATTGAGTTTCAGTTATAAGATCTTCTTATTTGGTTAGGGTTTCCTTTTGATTGTTTACAAGTTTATATATTGCTTTGTTTAAAAAGTTTCGATTTTCTAGAGACAGAAAATATTTTGTCGGTTTTTCTCCTTATTCTTTCCATTTAGCTTTAGATCGTAGTAGTATCCCTTCTGTTTCTTTTTTATTAACAGTCTCTAATTCTCTATTTGCTTCTTTTAATTCATCCTGTAGCTGTTTTGGAATCTGTATCATGTGATGAATTTTTATTTCAAGCTGATCTATGTTTGTTTTAAGCAATTGGCGCGTATTCAAATTTTATTTCTTTTTATAGGATGAATAATTTATTGTGTGTCCTCTGATCATTAACAAAAGCGTTTCAAAGAATAGCTGATCGTTAACTTTGAAGACATATTTCCCTGTTTCGTCTACGTAAGATTTGTATTGTTCTTTGATTTCATTTATCAGTATTTTGTTTTTTTCCACATATGTTTTATCATAGAGTAAAGAATTGTTGAATTTCCAGTAGCTTTTGGCTCTTTCTATCTCACTGATCTTTAGATTAATCCAAATTATTGAATGGTCAGACCTATATGCTGCGCCAATGCCGGTATCGTGAATTAAACTTTCGAGGTTTTTGGAAACGATAAAGTAGTCTAGTCTTGCCTGTTTGACGGGGGTTTTCTGCCTCCATGTGTATCTCTTGCTATCTAGGTTTTGTTCTCTCCATGGGTCTATTTGATCATTTTCTTCCATAAATTCTAACCAGGTTTCTCTAGCTTTTGCATTATTAACGTTTTTAAAGTTGAAATAATCCATTTTTATATCTTGAACAAAGTTCCAATCACCACATATGGAGAAGCTGTCGGATTGTAACTCAGCGATAATGGAGATGATTTCATGGTAAAATTCTGGCGTATCGGTGTTTGGTCTGTATATTGTTACTAAAGTAATTGTCTTATCCATAATTTTCAGTTTTAGTGCTACATAGTTTCCATTTACATCATATCTAGAGGCCTCAATGGTAAAATCAAAGTTATCATTAAAAAGTATTGCTGTTCCTCTGGCATTGCTTTTAAAAGAACTGAAATAACAGTATTTTGATCCCCATTCTTCTTTAATTTTGATTTCCATTTTTTTTGTAAAGTGAGTATCTTGGATACAATATATATGTTCTCTTTTGCCTTTTAGATGGCGAAATACGTCTGTGCGCGTACGCTTATTATTCAGGCCTTGACAGTTTGAAGATAATTTTTTTATTGTATCGTATGTCATGGTGGGTATTGGGTCTGTACTGTTATGAACGGACTGGTGTTGTGTTTATCATTTTGTACATGGAGAAGATTTTTAAGTTTATAAGGTGTAAGTAGAGAGGGAGAGCTTACAAAAAGTAGTATTATAAGGCAGAGTGTTACCTTCATTTGATTGTTGAGAATCCGGTACATATGTTATCCTGCTGTGGTTTAGGTAGAGGCATGGCCGTATGGTTTAATTCAGTTGTCCTAGGGTTAGTGTTTAGCGCGGGTTACATGCTAGAGTCGTGGCATGCGCCTGGTGCACGTGAAGTTGGCTTGTTCGTTTCAGTGTGGTCTTTGTTAATACATGTAACGTTGATATTGTGATTATTTGGCCGCTTAGCATGTGATTTTATATTCAGTCTTGAGTAGTAGTAACTATCTTCTTTATGTTTAAAGTTAAGTTTTGTAAGTTATTTATGATCCATTATTAATTTTTATGAGGTATGTTTACCTTTTTGGTCATTATTGTTACTAATATTATTCAATGAGTCAGTTATATTATGGCTACAGATTCACATTGCTGTTTTGTTGGCTATATCTGTATATTGTGTTAGGTAGTGTGGTTATTACTTTGTGACTATGGCTTGGGTAATGTGGATTCTTTAAGTGTACATTTTCATAATGAATTATTCAAAGCATTGAAATATATTGTCGATATAGTTAGGCATATCCGAAACAAAGCATCAATGATGGTAGTAGTTAAATGAATTTGATTCATTTATACCAATATAAAGATATGTGATATTTTGTTGATTACATCAAGTCATCAATATGTACATGCTTTGTATATAAACATCCTGATTATCAGCTGAAAGGTGAAAGTACCATTATTTGAACCGTACAGTAGTTAGCATTTGTGGTAGAACATGAATTCAAAACATGAGAAAACATTTGATTGATATGTACAGGAAACAGACGCAGCTAACCAAAAAGTAGCATTATAAGGCAGAGTGTTACCTTCATTTGTTTGTAGAGATTCCAGCACGTGTGTTATCCAGCTGTGGTTTAGGTAGAGGCATGGCTGTATGGTGTAATTCAGTTGTCCTAGGGTTGATGTTTAGCGCGGGTTACATGCTAGAGTCGTGGCGTGCGCCTGCTGCACGTGCAGTTGGCTTGTTCGTTTCAGTGTGGTCTTTGTTAATACATGTAACGTTGATATTGTGATTATTTGGCCGCTTAGCATGTGATTTATATTCAGTCTTGAGTAGTAGTAACTATCTCTTCTTTATCTTTAAAGTTAAATTTTGTACGTTATTTGCGATTCATTATTCATTTATGTGAAGTATGTTTACCTTTTTGGTCATTATTGTTGCTAATATTATTCAGCGAGTCAGTTATATTGTGGCTACAGGTTCTCGTTGTTGTTTGTTGATTATATATTTATTTTTGTTAGGTAGTATGGTTATTGACTAGTGAATACCGTTTGGCAGTATAGATAAAATAGGTAATATAGTTTATTAGGGCTCCTTTGCCTTTAGGCAGGAGACCTATTGTAATCGTTAATGTTTTTATTATTTCTTATTCCGCCGTATTTTGTACCAGCGCTACAAAGACCACCGCTGGACACATTCGCTTGAGAAAAATCACCCAGATGCCCACCGAGGTGTAGATATTCCCCATAAAAATCTCAAGGCTTTGGGCCCAAGAGCAAAGGAGAGATAATTCAAAATTAATTCAAAACTTTCAATTTCCAAAGCAATAATCTCCGAAACTATAAGTCCAATGGCTACCAAATTTCTGGTGCAGCTCTGTAATCCGATTACCTTCAATTTCAACTGCAGGATCCATGGGGCTAGGAGGCACCGTTTGGCCGCCATATTGGATTTAAGGAAATTTCACGTTTTTGACGGGTAGGCATTTCCGCAACCCATAACTCTGAATGTATGATGTCTAGAACTCTGCAAATTTGCACATATAGTGTATATACCTCAAATATGAATATCCTAAAGCTATGTTGCGATATCTTGAATAGTTACGGACATCTAGATTTTTTACTTTCGTTGTTTATGTTTTACTAAAATGTATCTTTAAAGAACCTCAGCATCATTACTAATTCAACTAAACCGCTAGAATTTTTGCAACATGCAGTAACTTGATGTGCTGAACATTTTTTGTTCTTTGGTGCATGTCAAAATAGGAACCGTTTGGCGGCCATATTGGATTTCGACAGATTCTGGTGACACTGGTCTAGAAACAGCGTAACTGCTCCGGTTCTGCACAAAAAAGGCACGAAAATTGCTATTATGCACAAACGTGCAATGCTTAACATTTTGTGTTCTTAGATGCTTATACAAAAATACGACGCTTGGTGGCCATATTAGATTGAAAATTGCACAGATGGATTTAAAAAAAAATCACAGCGTCATTATTATTTCAACTACGCAGCTAGTATCTGGAAGCACGCAGTAACTTGATGTGCTGAACATTTTTGTTCTTTAGTGCATGTCAAAATGTGAATCGGTTGGCGGCCATATTGGATTTCGGCACATTCTGATAACACTACTTTATATACAGCGTAGCTGCTCAGCGTATGCACAAAAAGACGTGAAAATCGGTACAATGCATCACCATGATAGGCTTGAGATTTTGTGTTCTTACATGTATATCAAAATATGCGTCTTTTGGCGGCCATATTGGATTGAAAACTGCACAAATGCAATATTGACCCCAAAACGGCATAAAAGAACATATATCTCCACTACTATTAATCCAATCACTTCCATATTTGGTATGTGGCTTGGTCATGAGATGCCGATCATTTTTGGCTGTAGTCCCAGAGCGATATCTCTAGCCGTTTGGCCGCCATCTTGGATTGAAGTTTTCCATTTTTCAGGTTGCCATAGCAACAAAAGTTGAAATTCAAATGACTTGATTTTTACGGCATCATTACACAGTCAAGGGAATGTTGTGTGCAAAATTTGAACTCTGTACGTTTCACAGTTCCGGAGATAATAACTATACAGTATTTTGACGGACAGACATGCGGACAGACGGCGGACATATTTGTCACTAAACCTGACCAGCGCATATGATACATCGGGTCTGGGCAAAGCAGAAACATTAATTCCTTTCACCTTAGAGGCAATAACAACCTCGTTTTAGCTTGCAAAAAAGTTGTTTTTTTTCTTGTGACGGACCTGTCAAATGACCTTGACCCCGTGACCTTGGTGACCTTGACCATTAGAAAGGATTTTTGACATACTATCAAGTTCCGGGGTCAAAACCCCGAAAAACTCAAAAATAACGATTTTGTAATTAGGGCTCCTTTGCCTTTAGGCAGGAGACCTATTGTAATCGTTAATGTTTTTATTATTTCTTATTCCGCCGTATTTTGTACCAGCGCTACAAAGAGCACCGCTGGACACATTCGCTTGAGAAAAATCACCCAGATGCCCACCGAGGTGTAGATATTCCCCATAAAAATCTCAAGGCTTTGGGCCCAAGAGCAAAGGAGAGATAATTCAAAATTAATTCAAAACTTTCAATTTCCAAAGCAATAATCTCCGAAACTATAAGTCCAATGGCTACCAAATTTCTGGTGCAGCTCCGTAACTCTGAATGTATGATGTCTAGAACTCTGCAAATTTGCACATATAGTGTATATACCTCAAATATGAATATCCTAAAGCTATGTTGCGATATCTTGAATAGTTACGGACATCAAAAAACCATTTGAGACGTTCCCCGAATGAAAGAAAAAGAGTGCCAAACAAACTGACCCTCATCTCCAGGCACACTACGCCAAAAATCACGCAAACAGACTTTCAACAACGTACCAGTAATCATAAATAATGCTTACATTCAAAAACCAAAAGTTTGGGCAGATTTAACAAAATAGGGACTTCTTTATATCACCGACGGCCCCGGGATACATTGCCGAATGTGTCATAAGTTTCATCGACATTTACGGCACGGCAGATTACCCGTGCAAAACATGCGACAGTCTGAAGGAAGGCGCAAGGACGATATCTCCTATAAAGAGACTACCACTGCAAAGCGTGGTCCACGTGCAGATATGGGAGACGATGTCAATTTCAATTGACAATGACGAGAGCTGTCCAGCGTTGATATGCAGCCAACGTGGTGTTATTGTCGATTACACAGATATAATCTTTCTTGTATTTAACAAGAAGACATTTACAGTGCAGTAGAGGTGTGATATCTTCATTGTAATTCAATCTTTTGTAAGGGGTATGTCTTTAGGCAGCTTTTAAAGATTGTCAATGAATAAGCGTGCCGGGTCATAGTAAATGTTGTAGCTGTGGTCTAAGGGGGGTAACTCTGGTCTAGCTGAAGGAAGCGCTAGTAAAATTATGTCCACACCCATCACTCGCCGGCTTTGCAATTCCCGAAGGGTAATGCGCGTTTGTCAATCAATTCTGTCTTGTGCAGTTTCCATGGATTTGAAAACTTCATATGTGACCTTCATCGAGCTGTTAGGGGTATTTCCAGTATATATACCTGCTCTCGATTCACTATTCATTTGCAACAGCCCGAGTGTAACAGTGTAATGGATATTAATACAAACTACTGAAGTACCTTAATTGCTGTGAAATCACAAGTTCACTTGCGTTAGCGTTAGAGTGAGTGACTGAGTGAGTTTAGTTTTACGCCGCACTAAGCAATATTCAAGCTATATGGCAGTACTTTATATCACCGACGGCCCAGGGATACATTGCCGAATGTTTCAAAAGTTTCTCACACATTTACGACACACGGCAGATTACCCGTGCAAAGCATGCAACAGTCTGTAGGAAAGCGCGAAGACGATTATGGCTGCTCCTTCACAGGTACTCGCGCTGTTTGTTATGGATTCCCGACAGACGCAGGCAAGTTGAACACGTTTATTTACCGTGACAGCATGGATAGCACTGGAAAACTAATAGGTAAGTATGCAGTCACATGTTCATAACATCTACATCTATATCTACATATCAACATGTGCATGGGATGCCTTAGCGACACTTTGCCGGCTTAATTTCCCCCTCATGATATGTCCTGTAAAGAGACTACCACTGCAGAGCGTGGTTCACGTGCAGATATGGGAGACGATGTTAATTTCAATTGACAATGACGAGAGCTGTCCAACGTTGATATGCGGCCAAACTGGTGTTGTTGAACTTTCTATTTTTTCACAAATATGTGTGTTATGCTCTAAAAATATATACATAACTGAATGTATATCTCTCCAAACCATTGGTGGAAATAAAGAACATTCATTCATTCATTCATTCAGGGATTGAGCATTTAGAGCAAACACTATATGCTATGATATATGACAACCCTGATTGTGGCACAAGAGTTGTGTTTACTGATAGATAAATGTGAATCACGACTTGTCATCTACATGTAACGGAATTTAATGCAGACCAAGAGTATAACAATGTAATGTTGGCACAGACCTAATACCAACAATAATAATAATAATAATAATAATAAGTAGTTCTGTTATGTGCCACAAAACCCATAGCGCTACGCAGAATTAAAATACAATGCAGTAGGGGTGTTATATCTTCATAGTAATTCAATCTTTTGGAAGAGATATGGCTTTAGGCAGCTTTAAAGAATGTCAATGAGTGAGCGGTCCGGGTCATGGTTAAAGTTGTAGCTGTGGTCTAAGGGGGGTAACTCTGGTCTAGGTGAAGGAAGCGCTAGTAAAATCGTTCAACAACCACAAGTCGCCGGCTTAACAATGCCCGAAGAGTATTGCGCTTTTGCTAACAATTCGGTCTTGTGCAGTTTGCCTGGATTGTAAAACTTCATAGGTGACCTGTATCGAGGTGTTACGTGTATTACCAGTATATATACCTGCTCTCGATTCACACATTTTCAGTTGCAACAGTCCGAGTGTAACAGTGTGATGGATACTGATACAAACAACTGAAGTACCTTAATTGCTGTGAAATCACAAGTTCACTTGTGGCAGAAGAGTGTGTTTTCAATGTATTGATAAGATTGAAGACGAACGTCATGTACTGTTGGCATGTCCGCTGTACGATGATCTACGTGAAAGTTTATATGGCCATATGTGGTTCAGCTATCCCAACTTCCTAGATTGATGTGATAATTAAAAAATGATTTTACTATTTAAAGAACATGTTTATTTTACAGCCAAAACCTGCATTTATATTCTTCAAAGATGAAAACTTATTTTATGCGGCTAATTTCATAGTGTTACTTTTGTCATATCTGCCACTTCTATGTAATAGTCTCTCATAACCCTTAAAGTGTGTATATATCTGTACTTTTACATGAGGTGAGACTTAAATAAATATTTGTCTGTCTTCTCAGGACGTGGAGTAAGGGATTAACTGGTCGGAAAGTGTTAAAATCTTAACTGTTATCCGGAATTGTGAAGGTGTCGTGAACTCTGTTCACTCTGGGAGTTCAATCTGGTAAGCGTGGTTAGCATGTGACTATGATAGGTGAGTGAGTTCACTCAGAAATCGTTTGCAGTGTTGGCTGAATTCATAAAATGTGTTCACTCCGATAAGTGTACACGCTAGGTGAGTAATAATCACTGTCAGGAAATTGTGCTATATAATTCTGACAAGAGGAAGTTAATGCATCTTTCACTATGGCAAACGTACAGTTAGATTACAAATTTCTTCTGACATTTCGAGGTGGAAGATATTTCTGCGTGAATTGACACACATACACAATCCTGAAGAGAAGAAGAAATGACTGGTGTTTGTGGCATCAAGTGTTGTAAATCACTTGTGTCTACAGGTAACGACATCCTCGCACAATTACCCCGCTGATTCAAATGAAACTGAGATTTGTCGTTGCTTAATAACCGTGGGAACATTAGCGTCATTGCCGACACAGTGTATTATAATTTTATTAAAACTGTAAATAAACCCTTGTTTCGTTTCCTTATAATTACACAGTCTAGTATTGCCCGAAGTCTTGCAATCACAAACTCTGTCTATTGTCTAGGGTTAATTAGCTTAGTAACCCAAAGTGGACACATTTTTCTAGACTTTGTTTTTACACGACTTAGGGTGTCCACGTCCCGAGAATATCCCTACTGGAGTACCTTAGTTGCTGTAAAACCACATGTTCACTTGTGTCAGCGTGAGAGGAACAGCTTTATGGATATTGATAAAAACAGAAATACGTGCTTTGTGTCGACATGTCTTTTTGGTTGCTGTTGATATTTAGATGGAAATGGTGTCTACCAACAGTGCAGAAAAAATCCGCACTAAACTCGCCAGGCACCTGT
>NW_025766397.1:30000-42633 GCF_003918875.1 Haliotis rubra
ACATAACAAGCGTTCGGTACGTTTGCGGTGGGCATTCGAGGGTGTCAAAACAAGCTTGAATACCTCTGTTTTTGCAAAAATCGTGTTTGTATCTGTAGACTACAATGTTTTCTACCGAAATACCAATTGATGGCTCTTTCAAGTAGTATTTGCAAGAATGAGACAGCTCGGAATGTAGTGGTATCGCCAATCATTGGAACATACTGTCTACATAACAAGCGTTCGGTACGTTTGCGGTGGGCATTCAAAGGTGTCAAAACCAGCTTGAATACCTCTGTTTTTGTATATACCAATTGATGGCTCATTCGGGTAGTATTTGCCAGAATGTAGTGGTATCGCCAATCATTGGAACATACTGTCTACATAACAAGCGTTTGGAACGTTTGCGCTGGGCAGTCGAGGGTGTCAAAACAAGCTTGAATACCTCAGTTTTTGTACAAATCGTGTTTGTATCTGTAGACTACAATGTTTTCTACCGAAATAAAAATTAATGACCCTTTCGGGTTGTATTTGCAAGAACTAGACAGATCGGAATGTAGGGGTATCGGCAATAATTGGAACATAGTTTCTACATAACAAGCGTTCTGTACGTTTGCACCCGGCATTCGAAGGTGTCAAAACCAGCTTGAATACGTGAGTTTTTGTACAAATCGTGTTTGTATCTGTAGACTACAATGTTTTCTACGGACAACCAATTTATGGCTCTTTCGGGTAGTGTTTGCAAGAATGAGACAGCTCGGAATGTAGTGGTATCGCCAATAATTGGAACATACTGTCTACATAACAAGCGTTCGGTACGTTTGCGGTGGGCATTCAAAGGTGTCAAAACCAGCTTGAATACCTCAGTTTTTGTACAAATCGTGTTTGTATCTGTAGACTACAATGTTTTCTACCGAAATACCAATTTATGGCTCTTTCGGGTAGTATTTGCAAGAATTTGAGAGCTGGGAATGTAGGGGTATCGCCAATAATTGGAACATACTGTCTACATAACAAGCGTTCGGTACGTTTGCGGTGGGCATTCGAGGGTGTCAAAACAAGCTTGAATACCTCTGTTTTTGTAAAAATCGTGTTTGTATCTGTAGACTACAATGTTTTCTACCGAAATACCAATTGATGGCTCTTTCAAGTAGTATTTGCAAGAATGAGACAGCTCGGAATGTAGGCGTATCGGCAATAATTGGAACATACGTTCTAAATTATAAGCGTCCTGTTCGTCTGGGCCCGGCATTCGAGGGTGTCAAAACCAGCTTGAATACCTCAGTTTTTGTACAAATCGTGTTTGTATCTGTAGACTACAATGTTTTCTACCGAAATACCAATTTATGGCTCTTTCGGGTAGTATTTGCATGAATGAGACAGCTCGGAATGTAGTGGTATCGCCAATAATTGGAACATACTGTCTACATAACAAGCGTTCGGTACGTTTGCGGTGGGCATTCAAAGGTGTCAAAACCAGCTTGAATACCTCTGTTTTTGTAAATACCAATTGATGGCTCTTTCGGGTAGTATTTGCAAGAATGAGACAGACCGGAATGTAGTGGTATCGCCAATCATTGGAACATACTGTCTACATAACAAGCGTTCGGAACGTTTGCGCTGGGCAGTCGAGGGTGTCAAAACAAGCTTGAATACCTCAGCTTTTGTAAAAATCATGTTTCTATCTGTAGACTACAATGTTTTCTACCGAAGTACCAATTTATGGCTCTTTCGGGTAGTATTTGCAAGAATTAGAGAACTCGGAATGTACGGTTTCGCCAATAATTGGAACATACTTTCTGCATTACAAGCGTTCAGTACGTCTGGGCCCGGTATTCGAGGGTGTCAAAACCAGCTTGAATACCTCAGTTTTTGTAAAAATCGTGTTTGTATCTGTAGATTGCAATGTTTTCTACCGAAATACCAATTTATGGCTCTTTCGGGTAGTATTTGCAAGAATTTGAGAGCTCGGAATGTACGGGTATCGCCAATAATTGGAACATACTGTCTACATAACAAGCGTTCTGTACGTTTGCGGTGGGCATTCGAGGGTGTCAAAACAGGCTTGAATACCTCTGTTTTTGTACAAATCGTGTTTGTATCTGTAGACTACAATGTTTTCTACCGAAATAAAAATTAATGACCCTTTCGGGTTGTATTTGCAAGAACTAGACAGATCGGAATGTAGGGGTATCGGCAATAATTGGAACATAGTTTCTACATAACAAGCGTTCTGTACGTTTGCACCCGGCATTCGAAGGTGTCAAAACCAGCTTGAATACCTCAGTTTTTGTACAAATCGTGTTTGTATCTGTAGACTACAATGTTTTCTACCGAAATACCAATTTATGGCTCTTTCGGGTAGTATTTGCAAGAATTTGAGAGCTGGGAATGTAGGGGTATCGCCAATAATTGGAACATACTGTCTACATAACAAGCGTTCGGTACGTTTGCGGTGGGCATTCAAAGGTGTCAAAACCAGCTTGAATACCTCAGTTTTTGTACAAATCGTGTTTGTATCTGTAGACTACAATGTTTTCTACCGAAATACCAATTTATGGCTGTTTCGGGTAGTATTTGCAAGAATTTGAGAGCTGGAAATGTAGGGGTATCGCCAATAATTGGAACATACTGTCTACATAACAAGCGTTCGTTGCGTTTGCACCGAGCATTCGAGGGTGTCAAAACCAGCTTGAATACGTGAGTTTTTGTACAAATCGTGTTTGTATCTGTAGATTGCAATGTTTTCTACCGAAATACCAATTTATGGCTCTTTCGGGTAGTATTTGCAAGAATTTGAGAGCTCGGAATGTACGGGTATCGCCAATAATTGGAACATACTGTCTACATAACAAGCGTTCTGTACGTTTGCGGTGGGCATTCGAGGGTGTCAAAACAGGCTTGAATACCTCAGTTTTTGTACAAATCGTGTTTGTATCTGTAGACTACAATGTTTTCTACCGAAATAAAAATTAATGACCCTTTCGGGTTGTATTTGCAAGAACTAGACAGATCGGAATGTAGGGGTATCGGCAATAATTGGAACATAGTTTCTACATAACAAGCGTTCTGTACGTTTGCACCCGGCATTCGAAGGTGTCAAAACCAGCTTGAATACCTCAGTTTTTGTACAAATCGTGTTTGTATCTGTAGACTACAATGTTTTCTACCGAAATACCAATTTATGGCTCTTTCGGGTAGTATTTGCAAGAATTTGAGAGCTGGGAATGTAGGGGTATCGCCAATAATTGGAACATACTGTCTACATAACAAGCGTTCGGTACGTTTGCGGTGGGCATTCAAAGGTGTCAAAACCAGCTTGAATACCTCAGTTTTTGTACAAATCGTGTTTGTATCTGTAGACTACAATGTTTTCTACCGAAATACCAATTTATGGCTGTTTCGGGTAGTATTTGCAAGAATTTGAGAGCTGGAAATGTAGGGGTATCGCCAATAATTGGAACATACTGTCTACATAACAAGCGTTCGTTGCGTTTGCACCGAGCATTCGAGGGTGTCAAAACCAGCTTGAATACGTGAGTTTTTGTACAAATCGTGTTTGTATCTGTAGACTACAATGTTTTCTACCGAAATACCAATTTATGGCTCTTTCGGGTAGTATTTGCAAGAATGAGACAGTTCGGAATGTAGGCGTATCGCCAATAATTGGAACATACGTTCTACATTATAAGCGTTCGGTACGTCTGGGCCCGGCATTCGAGGGTGTCAAAACCAGCTTGAATACCTCAGTTTTTGTAAAAATCGTGTTTGTATCTGTAGACTACAATGTTTTCTACCGAAATACCAATTGATGGCTCTTTCGGGTAGTATTTGCAAGAATTTGAGAGCTGGGAATGTAGGGGTATCGCCAATAATTGGAACATACTGTCTACATAACAAGCGTTCGGTACGTTTGCGCCCGGCATTCGAGGGTGTCAAAACAAGCTTGAATACCTCAGATTTTGTAAAAATCGTGTTTGTATCTGTAGACTACAATGTTTTCTACCGAAATACCAATTGATGGCTCTTTCAAGTAGTATTTGCAAGAATGAGACAGCTCGGAATGTAGGCGTATCGGCAATAATTGGAACATACTGTCTACATAACAAGCGTTCGGTACGTTTGCGGTGGGCATTCGAGGGTGTCAAAACCAGCTTGAATACCTCAGTTTTTGTAGAAATCGTGTTTGTATCTGTAGACTACAATGTTTTCTACCGAAATACCAATTTATGGCTCTTTCGGGTAGTATTTGCAAGAATTTGAGAGCTGGGAATGTAGTGGTATCGCCAATAATTGGAACATACTGTCTACATAACAAGCGTTCGGTACGTTTGCACCGGGCATTCGAGGGTGTCAAAACCAGCTTGAATACCTCAGTTTTTGTACAAATCGTGTTTGTATCTGTAGACTACAATGTTTTCTACCGAAATACCAATTTATGGCTCTTTCGGGTAGTATTTGCAAGAATTGAGAGAGCTCGGAATGTAGGGGTATCGCCAATAATTGGAACATACTGTCTACATAACAAGCGTTCGGTACGTTTGCGGTGGGCATTCAAAGGTGTCAAAACCAGCTTGAATACCTCAGTTTTTGTACAAATCGTGTTTGTATCTGTAGACTACAATGTTTTCTACCGAAATACCAATTTATGGCTCTTTCGGGTAGTATTTGCAAGAATTTGAGAGCTGGGAATGTAGGGGTATCGCCAATAATTGGAACATACTGTCTACATAACAAGCGTTCGTTGCGTTTGCACCGGGCATTCGAGGGTGTCAAAACCAGCTTGAATACGTGAGTTTTTGTACAAATCGTGTTTGTATCTGTAGACTACAATGTTTTCTACCGAAATACCAATTTATGGCTCTTTCGGGTAGTATTTGCAAGAATTAGAGAGCTCGGAATGTAGTGGTATCGCCAATAATTGGAACATACTGTCTACATAACAAGCGTTCGGTACGTTTGCGCTGGGCATTCGAGGGTGTCAAAACAAGCTTGAATACCTCAGTTTTGTACAAATCGTGTTTGTATCTGTAGACTACAATGTTTTCTACCGAAATAAAATTAATGACCCTTTCGGGTTGTATTTGCAAGAACTAGACAGATCGGAATGTAGGGGTATCGGCAATAATTGGAACATAGTTTCTACATTACAAGCGTTCGGTACGTTTGCACCCGGCATTCGAAGGTGTGTCAAACCAGCTTGAATACCTCAGTTTTGTACAAATCGTGTTTGTATCTGTAGACTACAATGTTTTCTACCGAAATACCAATTTATGGCTCTTTCGGGTAGTATTTGCAAGAATTTGAGAGCTCGGAATGTAGGGTATCGCCAATAATTGGAACATACTGTCTACATAACAAGCGTTCGGTACGTTTGCGGTGGGCATTCAAAGGTGTCAAAACCAGCTTGAATACCTCAGTTTTGTACAAATCGTGTTTGTATCTGTAGACTACAATGTTTTCTACCGAAATACCAATTTATGACTGTTTCGGGTAGTATTTGCAAGAATTTGAGAGCTGGAAATGTAGGGGTATCGCCAATAATTGGAACATACTGTCTACATAACAAGCGTTCTGTGCGTTTGCACCGAGCATTCGAGGGTGTCAAAACCAGCTTGAATACGTGAGTTTTGTACAAATCGTGTTTGTATCTGTAGACTACAATGTTTTCTACCGAAATACCAATTTATGGCTCTTTCGGGTAGTATTTGCAAGAATGAGACAGTTCGGAATGTAGGCGTATCGCCAATAATTGGAACATACTGTATCTACATTATAAGCGTTCGGTACGTCTGGGTGGGCATTCGAGGGTGTCAAAACCAGCTTGAATACCTCAGTTTTTGTAAAAATCGTGTTTGTATCTGTAGACTACAATGTTTTCTACCGAAATACCAATTGATGGCTCTTTCGGGTAGTATTTGCAAGAATTTGAGAGCTGGGAATGTAGGGGTATCGCCAATAATTGGAACATACTGTCTACATAACAAGCGTTAGGTACGTTTGCGCCCGGCATTCGAGGGTGTCAAAACCAGCTTGAATACCTCAGTTTTTGTAAAAATCGTGTTTGTATCTGTAGACTACAATGTTTTCTACCGACAACCAATTTATGGCTCTTTCGGGTAGTATTTGCAAGAATGAGACAGCTCGGAATGTAGGGGTATCGGCAATAATTGGAACATACTGTTCTAAATTATAAGCGTTGTTCGTCTTGCGCCCGGCATTCGAGAGGTGTCAAAACCAGCTTGAATACCTCAGTTTTGTAGAAATCGTGTTTGTATCTGTAGACTACAATGTTTTCTACCGAAATACCAATTGATGGCTCTTTCGGGTAGTATTTGCAAAGAATGAGACAGCTCGGAATGTAGTGGTATCGCCAATCATTGGAACATACTGTCTACATAACAAGCGTTCGGTACGTTTGCGGTTGGCATTCGAAGGTGTCAAAACCAGCTTGAATACCTCAGTTTTGTACAAATCGTGTTTGTATCTGTAGACCAATGTTTTTACCGAAATACCAATTTATGGCTCTTTCGGGTAGTATTTGCAAGAATGAGACAGCTCGGAATGTAGTGGTATCGCCAATAATTGGAACATACTGTCTACATAACAAGCGTTCGGTACGTTTGCGCCGGGCATTCGAGGGTGTCAAAACCAGCTTGAATACCTCAGCTTTTTGTAAAAATCGTGTTTGTATCTGTAGACTACAATGTTTTCTACCGAAATACCAATTTATGGCTCTTTCGGGTAGTATTTGCAAGAATTAGAGAGCTCGGAATGTACGGTTATCGCCAATAATTGGAACATACTTTCTACATAACAAGCGTTCGGTACGTTTGGGCCCGGCATTCGAGGGTGTCAAAACCAGCTTGAATACCTCAGTTTTTGTAAAATCGTGTTTGTATCTGTAGACTACAATGTTTTCTACCGAAATACCAATTTATGGCTCTTTCGGGTAGTATTTGCAAGAATGAGAGAGCTCGGAATGTAAGGGTATCGCCAATAATTGGAACATACTGTCTACATAACAAGCGTTCGGTACGTTTGCGCCGGGCATTCGAGGGTGTCAAAACCAGCTTGAATACCTCAGTTTTGTACAAATCGTGTTTGTATCTGTAGACTACAATGTTTTCTACCGAAATAAAATTAATGACCCTTTCGGGTTGTATTTGCAAGAATTAGACAGATCGGAATGTAGGGGTATCGCCAATAATTGGAACATACTTTCTACATAACAAGCGTTCTGGTACGTTTGGGCCCGGCATTCGAGGGTGTCAAAACCAGCTTGAATACCTCAGTTTTGTACAAATCGTGTTTGTATCTGTAGACTACAATGTTTTCTACCGAAATACCAATTTATGGCTCTTTCGGGTAGTATTTGCAAGAATTTGAGAGCTCGGAATGTAGGGGTATCGCCAATAATTGGAACATACTGTCTACATAACAAGCGTTCGGTACGTTTGCGGTGGGCATTCGAAGGTGTCAAAACCAGCTTGAATACCTCAGTTTTGTACAAATCGTGTTTGTATCTGTAGACTACAATGTTTTCTACCGAAATACCAATTTATGGCCTTCTTTCGGTAGTATTTGCAAGAATTTGAGAGCTCGGAATGTAGGGGTATCGCCAATAATTGGAACATACTGTCTACATAACAAGCGTTAGGTACGTTTGCGCCGGGCATTCGAGGGTGTCAAAACCAGCTTGAATACCTCAGTTTTTGTACAAATCGTGTTTGTATCTGTAGACTACAATGTTTTCTACCGAAATACCAATTTATGGCTCTTTCGGGTAGTATTTGCAAGAATGAGACAGTTCGGAATGTAGTGGTATCGCCAATAATTGGAACATACTGTCTACATAATAAGCGTTCGGTAAATTTGCGCCGGGCAATCGAGGTGTCAAAACCAGCTTGAATACCTGAGTTTTGTACAAAAATCGTGTTTGTATCTGTAGACTACAATGTTTTCTACCGAAATACCAATTTATGGCTCTTTCGGGTAGTATTTGCAAGAATGAGACAGCTCGGAATGTAGGGGTATCGCCAATAATTGGAACATACTGTCTACATAACAAGCGTTAGGTACGTTTGCGCTGGGCATTCGAGGGTGTCAAAACCAGCTTGAATACCTCAGTTTTTGTACAAATCGTGTTTGTATCTGTAGACTACAATGTTTTCTACCGAAATACCAATTGATGGCTCTTTCGGGTAGTATTTGCAAGAATGAGACAGCTCGGAATGTAGTGGTATCGCCAATAATTGGAACATACGTTCTACATTATAAGCGTTCGGTACGTCTGGGCCCGGCATTCGAGGGTGTCAAAACCAGCTTGAATACCTCAGTTTTTGTAAAAATCGTGTTTGTATCTGTAGACTACAATGTTTTCTACCGAAATACCAATTTATGGCTCTTTCGGGTAGTATTTGCAAGAATGAGAGAGCTCGGAATGTAGTGGTATCGCCAATAATTGGAACATACTGTCTACATAACAAGCGTTAGGTACGTTTGCGCCGGGCATTCGAGGGTGTCAAAACCAGCTTGAATACCTCAGTTTTTGTAAAATCGTGTTTGTATCTGTAGACTACAATGTTTTCTACCGAAATACCAATTGGATGGCTCTTTCGGGTAGTATTTGCAAGAATGAGACAGCTCGGAATGTAGTGGTATCGCCAATCATTGGAACATACTGTCTACATAACAAGCGTTCGGTACGTTTGCGCCGGGCATTCGAGGTGTCAAAACCAGCTTGAATACCTCAGTTTTGTACAAATCGTGTTTGTATCTGTAGACTACAATGTTTTCTACCGAAATACAGATTAATGACCATTTCGGGTAGTATTTGCAAGAATGAGACAGCTCGGAATGTAGGGGTATCGCCAATAATTGGAACATACTTTCTACATTACAAGCGTTCGGTACGTCTGGGCCCGGCATTCGAGGGTGTCAAAACCAGCTTGAATACCTCAGTTTTTGTACAAATCGTGTTTGTATCTGTAGACTACAATGTTTTCTACCGAAATACCAATTTATGGCTCTTTCGGGTAGTATTTGCAAGAATGAGACAGCTCGGAATGTAGTGGTATCGCCAATAATTGGAACATACTGTCTACATAACAAGCGTTCGGTACGTTTGCGCCGGGCATTCGAGGGTGTCAAAACCAGCTTGAATACCTCAGTTTTTGTAAAAATCGTGTTTGTATCTGTAGACTACAATGTTTTCTACCGAAATACCAATTAATGACACTTTCGGGTAGTATTTGCAAGAATTAGAGAGCTCGGAATGTAGTGGTATCGCCAATAATTGGAACATACCTTCTACATTAACAAGCGTTCGGTACGTCTGGGCCCGGCATTCGAGGGTGTCAAAACCAGCTTGAATACCTCAGTTTTTGTACAAATCGTGTTTGTATCTGTAGACTACAATGTTTTCTACCGAAATACCAATTTATGGCTCTTTCGGGTAGTATTTGCAAGAATTAGAGAGCTCGGAATGTAGGGGTATCGCCAATAATTGGAACATACTGTCTACATAACAAGCGTTAGGTACGTTTGCGCCGGGCATTCGAGGGTGTCAAAACCAGCTTGAATACCTCAGTTTTTGTAAAAATCGTGTTTGTATCTGTAGACTACAATGTTTTCTACCGAAATACCAATTTATGGCTCTTTCGGGTAGTATTTGCAAGAATGAGACAGCTCGGAATGTAGTGGTATCGCCAATAATTGGAACATACTGTCTACATAACAAGCGTTAGGTACGTTTGCGCCGGGCATTCGAGGGTGTCAAAACCAGCTTGAATACCTCAGTTTTTGTAAAATCGTGTTTGTATCTGTAGACTACAATGTTTTCTACCGAAATACCAATTAATGACCCTTTCGGGTAGTATTTGCAAGAATTAGAGAGCTCGGAATGTAGGGGTATCGCCAATAATTGGAACATACTTTCTGCAATACAAGCGTTCGGTACGTCTGGGCCCGGCATTCGAGGGTGTCAAAACCAGCTTGAATACCTCAGTTTTTGTACAAATCGTGTTTGTATCTGTAGACTACAATGTTTTCTACCGAAATACCAATTTATGGCTCTTTCGGGTAGTATTTGCAAGAATTAGAGAGCTCGGAATGTAGGGGTTTCGCCAATAATTGGAACATACTTTCTGCAATACAAGCGTTAGGTACGTCTGGGCCCGGCATTCGATGGTGTCAAAACCAGCTTGAATACCTCAGTTTTTCTAAAAATCGTGTTTGTATCTGTAGACTACAATGTTTTCTACCGAAATACAGATTAATGACCATTTCGGGTAGTATTTGCAAGAATGAGACAGCTCGGAATGTAGTGGTATCGCCAATAATTGGAACATACTGTCTACATTAACAAGCGTTCGGTACGTTTGCGGCGGGCATTCGAGGGTGTCAAAACCAGCTTGAATACCTCAGTTTTTGTACAAATCGTGTTTGTATCTGTAGACTACAATGTTTTCTACGAAATACCAATTTATGGCTCTTTCGGGTAGTATTTGCAAGAATGAGACAGCTCGGAATGTAGTGGTATCGCCAATATTTGGAACATACTGTCTACATAACAAGCGTTAGGTACGTTTGCGCCGGGCATTCGAGGGTGTCAAAACCAGCTTGAATACCTCAGTTTTTGTACAAATCGTGTTTGTATCTGTAGACTACAATGTTTTCTACCGAAATACCAATTTATGGCTCCTTTCGGGTAGTATTTGCAAGAATGAGACAGCTCGGAATGTAGTGGTATCGCCAATAATTGGAACATACTGTCTACATAACAAGCGTTAGGTACGTTTGCGCCGGGCATTCGAGGGTGTCAAAACCAGCTTGAATACCTCAGTTTTTGTAAAAATCGTGTTTGTATCTGTAGACTACAATGTTTTCTACCGAAATACAGATTAATGACCCTTTCGGGTAGTATTTGCAAGAATTAGAGAGCTCGGAATGTAGGGGTATCGCCAATAATTGGAACATACTTTCTGCAATACAAGCGTTCGGTACGTCTGGGCCCGGGATTCGATGGTGTCAAAACCAGCTTGAATACATCAGTTTTTGTACAAATCGTGTTTGTATCTGTAGACTACAATGTTTTCTACCGAAATACCAATTTATGGCTCTTTCGGGTAGTATTTGCAAGAATTAGAGAGCTCGGAATGTAGGGGTTTCGCCAATAATTGGAACATACTTTCTGCAATACAAGCGTTAGGTACGTCTGGGCCCGGGATTCGAGGGTTTCAAAACCAGCTTGAATACCTCAGTTTTTGTAAAAATCGTGTTTGTATCTGTAGACTACAATGTTTTCTACCGAAATACCAATTTATGAGCTTTTCGGTAGTATTTGCAAGAATGAGACATCTCGGAATGTAGTGGTATCGCCCAAAATTGGAACATACTGTCTACATCACAAGCGTTAGGTACGTTTGCGCCGGGCATTCGAGGGTGTCAAAACCAGCTTGAATACCTCAGTTTTTGTACAAATGGTGTTTGTATCTGTAGACTACAATGTTTTCTACCGAAATACCAATTTATGGCTCTCTCGGGTAATATTTGCCAGAATGAGACAGCTCGGAATGTATGCGTATCGCCAATAATTTGAACATACCTTCTACATTATAAGCGTTAGGTACGGCTGGGCCCGGGATTCGAGGGTGTCAAAACCAGCTTGAATACCTCAGTTTTTCTAAAAATCGTGTTTGTATCTGTAGACTACAATGTTTTCTACCGCAACACAGATTAATGACCTTTTCGGTAGTATTTGCAAGAATGAGACAGCTCGGAATGTAGTGGTATCGTCCAAAATTGGAACATACTGTCTACATCACAAGCGTTAGGTACGTTTGCGCCGGGCAATCGAGGGTGTCAAAACCAGCTTGAATACCTCAGCTTTTGTAAAAATCGTGTTTGTATCTGTAGACTACAATGTTTTCTACCGAAATACCAATTGATGACCTTTTCGGTAGTATTTGCAAGAATGAGACAGCTCGGAATGTAGTGGTATCGCCAATAATTGGAACATACTGTCTACATAATAAGCGTTAGGTATGTTTGGGGCGGGCATTCGAGGGTGTCAAAACCAGCTTGAATACCTCAGTTTTTGTAAAAATCGTGTTTGTATCTGTAGACTACAATGTTTTCTACCGAAATACAGATTAATGACCCTTTCGGGTAGTATTTGCAAGAATTAGAGAGCTCGGAATGTAGGGGTTTCGCCAATAATTGGAACATACTTTCTGCAATACAAGCGTTCGGTACGTCTGGGCCCGGGATTCGATGGTGTCAAAACCAGCTTGAATACCTTAGTTTTTCTAAAAATCGTGTTTGTATCTGTAGACTACAATGTTTTCTACCGAAATACCAATTTATGACCTTTTCGGTAGTATTTGCAAGAATGAGACAGCTCGGAATGTAGTGGTATCGCCCAAAATTGGAACATACTGTCTACATCACAAGAGTTAGGTACGTTTGCGCCGGGCATTCGAGGGTGTCAAAACCAGCTTGAATACCTCAGTTTTTGTACAAATCGTGTTTGTATCTGTAGACTACAATGTTTTCTACCGAAATACAGATTAATGACCCTTTCGGGTAGTATTTGCAAGGATTAGACAACTCGAATGTACGGGTTTCGCCAATAATTGGAACATACTTTCT
>NW_025766398.1:0-42614 GCF_003918875.1 Haliotis rubra
CTATTATTCACCATACGTTCCATGGTTTTACAGACACAGCTAGTTAAAGATATTGGTCTGTAATTCGACGGATCTGAATGATCCTTACCAGGTTTTGGAATAGGGACTACAATGGCATTACGCCATGAGGGAGGAAAATTTCCAGACGTCCATATTTTGTCAAATAAGTCTAAAAGTGTGACCAGACATGGCTCAGGCAAGTGTTTCAGTAGCTGATAATGAATGTTGTCATCACCCGCTGCAGTGTCATGAGCTTGCTCAAGAGCTGTATATAGCTCATGTAATGAAAACAGTTCATTATAGTCTTCACCATTTAATTTTAGAGCTCCACCAACCGGTGCTGACATCACAAGAAAACGAAACCAATTGTCTGGGTGTGAGAGAACTGCAGGAGCCTCATCCTCCGAGGAAAACGAATCGTCTGATTCATAAGAACGTTTTTTTAAGTGGGGGTGCCTTAGAGTCAAACCTCTGGACGTGTTCATGGTCACACCGTGGATGGACCTCAGGGTCAAACCTCTGGACATGTTCATGGTCATATCATGGATGGACCTCAGTGTCAAACCTCTGGACATGTTCATGGTCATATCATGGATGGACCTCGGAATCAAACCTCTGGACATGTTCATGGTCATATCATGGATGGACCTCAGTGTCAAATCTCTGGACATGTTCATGGTCATTCCATTGATGGACCTCAGTGTCAAACCTCTGGACATGTTCATGGTCATATCATGGATGGACCTCAGAGTCAAACCTCTGGACATGTTCATGGTCATATCATGGATGGACCTCAGAGTCGAACCTCTGGACATGTTCATGGTCACATCATGGATGGACCTCAGTGTCAAACCTCTGGACATGTTCATGGTCACACCATTGATTGACCTCAGTGTCAAACCTCTGGACATGTTCATGGTCACACCATGGATGGACCTCAGTGTCAAGCTCTGGACATGTTCATGGTCATTCTATGGATGGACCTCAGAGTCAAGCTCTGGACATGTTCATGGTCATATCATGGATGGACCTCAGAGTCAAACCTCTGGACATGTTCATGGTCATATCATGGATGGACCTCAGTGTCAAACCTCTGGACATGTTCATGGTCATATCATGGATGGACCTCAGTGTCAAACCTCTGGACATGTTCATGGTCACACCATTGATGTACCTCAGTGTCAAACCTCTGGACATGTTCGTGGTCATATCATGGATGGACCTCAGTGTCAAACCTCTGGACATGTTCATGGTCACACCATTGATGGACCTCAGTGTCAAACCTCTGGACATGTTCATGGTCATACCATAGATGGACCTCAGAGTCAAAGGCCATAGTAGAAGCAACGAGCCATCCCATCATGTGGTTTAAGATTTGGTCACGCCGAAGACCCGGGTTCGATTCCCCACATGGGCACAATGTGTTAAGCCCATTTCTGGTGTCCCCCGCCGTGATATTGCTGGAATATTGCTAAAAGCGGCCTAAAACTAAACTCAGTCAGTCAGTCAGTTTAAGATTTGCTGTCTGTGCCAAGGAAGGGCATCCACTGACAAGGTGTTGGACAGTGTCTGTAAATTCATTACACAGTCGGCATTTCATGGAAATATTTTCTTTAAGAATCACATTTTGGCGATTACGAGTGGGAAGTGACTGGTCCTGAGCAGCAAAAAGGAAGCCCTCAGTTTCACATTTAAGACCACCTGACTTCATCCAGGCAAAGGATGCGGTGGGATTGCTATTCTGTTCCACACACTGCATGTACACACGATGCAATGGCTCCTCGGGAAGCTTCTCCACAAAAGACCGACTCTGGGTAGATTTGGTGAAGGACTTCACCTGGTTTACTCCCATCGCTGCACTGTCGTGCGGTACATCGCCATCAGCGAAATCAACCTCAAATTTCAGATTCTGTACAACATCCTTGGCACGATTAAAATAGCTGTGGAATTCCTTACTTTCATCATGCGTCTTGACATGCATCACCAGAGGATCATCTAACAAATAAATATGTGAAAAAGTACACAATAAAATTATATCATGAAGAGCCTTCACATTCACCGACCTCAATAATTGATTGGCATATATAAACGGTTGAGAGAGGAACGAGGGTAGTGGGCTCTGTTATCAGATATGATCCTTCTGGTCAGGCGGTCAAGACTCTTGTTTTGTCCAATCAACCACCTACCCTTGCGAGTACATCTCAAGTTGAGTCAACCAGCAACTCATTAAAGACTTGAGTAAGTAAAGTAGTCATTCCGGAAGGTCAATACAACGAAGAGACTTCAGAATCCATTCATGGGGGACAGAGTCATGTGCTTTTTTGTTGTCAATCCAGCACATGGAGAAGTTGCGGTGATATGTTTAAGCCTCTTCCAAAATCATTTTCTGTACAAGAAGTTGATCCTTGCACCCCCAACATCCCTTTCTTGTTCTCTTCTTGCTCCCTTCTTCTGGTCCGCATATTTATCATGCTTTTCCTGAATCTTGCCGACCACATTGCTGTCAAAAGTGACAGAAAATTCAATGATATAATTAAAATCATTGGCTTTATCAAAAAGGACAAGATCAGGTTTGTTGGTACGAATTCTTTTGAAGCTGTATATTGGCCTATTCTTCAGAACTTTGAAAGCATCGTTTTCCATGACGCCCTGGACATGTTCATGGTCGTACCATGGATGGATCTCAGAGTCAACGCCACAGACATGGCGGAGACGATAGTAAAAGCAACGAACCATGCCATCATGTCGTTTAAGATATGCTGTTTGTGTCAAATACTGGCATCCACTGACAAGGTGTTGGACAGTTTCTGTAAATTCATCACATAGTCACATTTAAGACCAGGCGAAAGAGTCGGTGGGATTGCTATTCTGTTCAACACACTGTATGTACACACGTTATTAAACCATCTTGCGACACAAGGGCTACATGGGCGATATACACCAGAAGTACAGACATGAATACCTAAAAAAATCTGAAAGACAAAATGGCAGGCCGGTCCAACCTAGGACAAATGTCTTGAAAATTCGGAATTCAGATATCCATATCGTCAGAGTGCCCACGAGCCTCCGCTTAGAAATACGCCCATTCTACCACCCGTCTGGGTGAATTTAGGGTCGAAGTGGTGTGTTGGACAAAAACGAACACGCTTCCTGGCTCCTAGTGCCCTCAACCACCAGACTCCCTTCCTCCACCGAATCAGTGCCGCACCCAACGGCAAACACGTACAACCAGCAATGGGGTGCTGTGGACACATTCTATCCCAGGTCCACACGGGGGAAGATCTATGAGCGTTACCCAGCACAAGCCACGAGGAGGTTGCTCTTGATGACTACCTATGGCTTTGAAGGTTCCAACGAATACAACGAAACAATCGGGAAGGTACAGACTAAATATTACAATCGGATCCTAAAACTGGCAAACAATGCAAACAACGACACTTTTCTTGCAATTTGGAAACGGGGAAACAACGCTTGTATGTTTATTACATCACTAAATGAATTAAATATTGGGCAAAAGTAATCTCTATGAACACTGGGCGTGTACCTAAGCAAACATATTTAATGATGTTTAGCTTAGATGAAGTTGGCCCTATATCTTGGGCAACGTACACAAAGATCGTTCTCTTCAAAAATTGATGCAGGAAATTTGCAAGTATTCATTTCAAAATTCAAACAACGTACCATGGACTGTGGTTAAACAAAGATGAAATGAAAACATCGAAACGTAAAACATGGTCAACTTTCAAATCAGTACTAGATACAGAAGCTTACTTTCAGCAACTCGTTAAGAAGACCTATCAAGAAATGATAACAAGAGTCCGCCGCAGCTGCCTTAAACTAATGATCGAAACTGGACGTCATACTCAGACAGAAGCCGAGCGATTATGCCTACAATGCTTAAGATTAGATTTTAATTTCATCAAAAATAAAAATATCATTTCTTACTTATGTGTAATTCATAATCAGCATTACTGCTAATTTTTTGGGGATACATGTTTCTACAGTAATCGACCATATGAAAGATGTGTACATTTTATGTCTTCTAAATCTAAATACACTGTTACAGAACACCCTGTGCCACTCCCAAGCCTGTGTATGTCTAATGGGTGTTACCCATGCCCAGTTGGGTAGCCTAATGGTCAAAGCGTTGGCTCGTCACGATTAAGACCCAGGTTCGATTCCTTACTTTGCTACAATGTGTGAAGCCCATTTGTGGTGTCTCACGCCGAGTTATTGCTGGAGTACTGTGAAAATCGGTGTCAACCATACTTCACTGATTCACTACCCCGTGCCCTGTCATGGTCTGTTGCACCTGTCTTTCCATTTTGTTATTAAACTTTGAAAGTCAATGTTAAGTTGATCAGAAGAGTATATTAAAATCTGTCTACCTTAGTTCCGAAGTAGGTGTAGCTGAGTCCATAGCAGTGCAGCTTGCACATTAGGGTTGTCATCTTTGAATGCCCCGAATGGAGCCGTGTGGGAGTATGTGTCGTCTCGTGTCACGGTAACACCCGATGTATCTGTGAACAACTGAAGGAAAATATTAGCGATACTGATCACCAAACTATGTACAATATATATGAGTCGAAAACATTGTTTATATGTCGCACCCAGCTATATTCCAGTTATATTGCAGATGTCTATACATAAAGTTGACTGGACCAGACAATCCAGTGATCAACAGAATGAGCACTGTGCATGTGTCAACCAAGTCAGCGAACGGGACCACCCGATTCCTTGAATCGCCTCTTATGACAAACATAAGGCATGTTTATTCGGTGACATTTGCACATGTGTTATTTTTTTGCGTATGTGTAAATTTGCTTACGTGAGTATATTTGGTCGTATATACGCAATTACAAATATGCAAATTTTACTACCCCAAGCAAAAATGCTCCTGTCCTGGACCAGGTGCAAATGTTTTACTACCGGTGAGTAAATGCTTATTTTTGCTACCCTAAGCAAATGCGGTCGTATGAACGCATAGCAAATTTACTTGGGGTAAGTATTGTTTTAGTAACCCTTTTCTTTACATCCAGTGATCAAAGGGAGAGTGCTCATCCTCCAGTCACATGCAGATTAATTCATATGTTTCTCGCCGCATTCTAAATGTTTCCACATTCGGCATCAGTGATACGGTCACCAACAACTTCAGCACCAAAGACTTGATGTTTGCTTTCTTCTAGAATTTCAGTCATGCGAACATCCAAGCATCAGGCCAACACTGATGTAATGAGGAAAATGCCGGTGTCCTCCCATTTTTCAGACAACCCATTAGTTAGACACCTAAAAACTTAATTACACGGTTGAGTGAACACATTTTGGATGGCTGTTACCCATGGGGAAATGGACTAATCCAGCTTTTAACCCTTTAGTCAGACATAAAGCGATTACTGAGATTAGATTAGACCAATTTCATTATCTTTTCTATATTATTTACCCACATTCAACATCTTTTGTTATTTTTATTATATTTGTCACTGTCATAATATCACACGAATATAAGTAAAATCGTCACAGTCACTAGCACTACAGGCATAGTATGGAGGTGCAAAGTCAAATTCAGCCAAGCTCCACGAGCTTTCAAACAGCATCCAAATAATAAGTCACCCTGGACGATTGCAAGAGAAAGCAGAGGCGAGGCAGGTGCACTACGAATCCGCTTCTCAACTTCAGGGGTCGTCACGGTGGCTTTAAACGAGCCCGAGGGCTTGCACCTTGCACCATTCTGCCCACATACTGTGGATGTCTTGACAGTGCATCTCCGGTTCACACAAGTCGTCCTCTTGTCGTTGTAGACATGGCGATCAAAGAGCACCTGAAACGTGCCTCTCTGCGATGTGATGAACTCTGCTTTCTGCAAACCTGCCGTTATTGTGAAGTACAGACATTTGGGGAAAACTGAGTTGAGTCTCATTCTTTTTCTTATTTTTTATTGATTTACTCACAATAATGATGAAGCCACACTATCAACTATGCACAAGAAGACTCTTAATATCATGTGAGTAGATGAATTAAAAGGGATTAACCTTTAAAGTCAATGCTGACCTATAAGAGTTTGATCTTATTGTGCCACAGATAAGCCATTTAGGCCTATTCCATTATCAATGTAGGCGAGTACTTGCCCCCATCCCTCAACAACCCCCCGCCTCCCCCAACACTACTGGCTAACTTGTGGGGTGTCTGACTAGTGATGTATCACAGGGAAATGCCAATACCTTCTGGGATTTTCACATCTTTCTCCATCCAATTCTAGGGCAGAGATGATCTATCATCAAGATTTTACTACTACTTTGCTTATACAACTTAAAGTCCGTATGAACGCACAGCAAACTGCACACTCTAGCAATTTGCACACCCTATGGAGATTTACTCATGTATGCAAATTTGCACATGTATATATTTTCGCCGTATAAACAAGCCCATAGGTTTCTATCCAGTTCCAACCCGAATCGTTGTGGGCGTCCACAACATCAAGATTGGACTGTAAAAAATAAAGCACAGCGTCTTTGTAAACATTCAAAATCTTAATGTCGGGAAAGCTGTGTTTTAATAATAATATCATTAACTCATTAAGGCCAAGAGACGCATATATGCGGCAAAGTAATCAGCTCCTCACAGCGAGAGACGTGTTTATGGGGCAGGTAATTGGCAGTTTCTCACAGGGAGAGCCACATATATCCGTCAACAGAAAGCAACTCTTATTCAGCGAGAGACGCACATGTGTGTTGTACTTTTAAAAATCGCACTGTACCTATTATTTCAACCAATTTGATAGCACTGAGCAAATATTAGCCTTCTTTGCGAGAGATGCTACCTTTAGTGTCAGTCAAAAGAAGTATTTAAAGTGTTTTGATAGCAATTGCTAATCATTATCATAGGCTTGTATAGCGTTTGGCAAATGAACACATGTCGGCAAGAAAGGTGATTATGATGTTTTTACAGAGGTATGTGTCTGGTATTCTTCGTACTAAAATACTTCGTATGCACATTCATTGAATTAGATGCAATGGTTTGGAGGTTACTGAATATTATATTTTCTTCAACTTCCTAAATAGGAAACAATATACGAAATTTCAAGGACATACAAAGAATTCAAACACAATAGAATAGTTTGAATTTATATTTTAGATCTTATTACGTTGTCATGTTTCAAATAATGAAACATAACGTATAAACACAAATAATTATACATCCAAGCTCGAATAGATTAGACATAATTTAGCTTACTAATTTGAAGCTTACTGAATTGTAGTTATTTTCATCATCTAACGTTGATAATGTTACCTAATCGAATATCACGCCTTTGCATCGAATATACACAGTGTTGTGTCAACTGCAAGTTTATATACTGTAATAATTCAGTATAGTGTCATTTCGTGAATTCTGTAATACGTGTACTTAAGTTTGGATAGGCATTTGTATGAAGGTGAAGATTATATGTACATGTACAGCAAACAATTTTGTTTTATATACTAGTTGTGTGCGTAAAATTTACATGTACATAAATACCACCTCTACTCAGTGGTTGGATTTCAATCGCTTTGTTTTACTTATCGAAAAACACTAAAATGAGGACAAATAAACTCGCCAAAGTGTCTGTCTACTCCTCTTCATCTTATATGTATATTTCATACATCGTTACCAGTGTGTATGTTTACAATACACAAACTGTTACATGATAGCTTGATTTGATAAAGCCGAAACCCAGCATATCGACTGGTCAACGATATAGCCAATAACCAATCTCTATCCAAGCTGTTCAGTGACCAAACGTGCTCTTCAGAAATTTCGCCCACGCCCCATCACCTGTCCTTTCCTGACAGGTATCTCATGATGCGATTGGTCACAGATAACATATGACCAGCCGCTTTATTGAACAGTTGAGATACCGCACGTTCTATTCGGGAAAATTGAAGACTCCCTATCACATGACTCTTTATATTTCTATGCAAGGAATATGTAGTATACATATTTTATATGTATGTCTGTATGGTCACGTATGCTTTCTGCATTAAATCGAGATGAAACAAAGTACCAAGCTATGAATGTGCTCTGTGTTAGTCACAGACTAGAGAAATAGTACTTCCATTAAAATAATTCGTATACACTAGAAATGTATCGGCAAAAACGCTATTTTCGTCGAAGATGATAAAATATGTAAGTAAATTCTTCTTTACAGTATGTCATTGTCATCAATGTTTTGTAAAATTAAACCTCACCCAATAATATGAGAGAGAGAATTTGTTTATGTGTGTCTCAGCTCATACATACAAAGAATACATGCACATGGTGATAAAATATAAATGTACAAGCCGCCAAAGGTCTACAAGAGAGGCTTGAAATAAAATTACATTAAACTTTGCAATACACGATAAGTATTCACACCTGCTTTCTTCCAACATATATCTTTACGACACAATTAAACAATCAGGACTTGTTTGTACGACTAGACAGTTTCCTGTCATCCTCGAAACCTGCCAGGGAAATCAGGTGTGATTAGCACTAATTAGTCTCGGCACAGTGAGAGGGGAAATTCAGCAAGGGGTTTGACTGACTGACTGACTGACTGAGTTTAGTTTTACGCCGCTTTAGCAATATTCCAGCAATATCACGGCGGGGGACACCAGAAATGAGCTTAACACATTGTGCCCATGTGGGGAATCGAACCCGGGTCTTCGGCGTGACGAGCCAACGCTTTAACCACTGGGCTACATCACCTCCCCTAGAAAGGGGTTTGAAGATTGATTGGTTAACGTTGTTTCGATATCCATGGCGGTTTAACTTTTGAAGATTGATTGGTTGGTTTTGTTCCGATGTCCATGCCGGTTTAACCTTTGAAGATTGATTGGTTGGTTTTCTTTCGATGTCCATGGTGGTTTAACCTTTGAAGATTGATTGGTTAAGGTTGTTTCGATATCCATGGCGGTTTAACCTTTGAAGATTGATTGGTTGGTAATAATAATAATAATAATTAAAGTTGCGAGCAACATTGACGGCTCCTTGGCTTGGATCATTTCTAAACATTTGGTACCTGATGTCGAAAGCAGTAAAGGTTATAGCTGATATGGATCGTATCATTGTCAGTAATGAGAAATACTTCAGGAGCCGATTTTACTAGCGCTTACTTCAGCTAGACCAGAGTTACCCCCCTTAGACTACAGCTAGAACTTTTACCCTGACCCGGAACGTTCAATGACCCGGAACGTTCAATCACTGACAATCTTTAAAAACTGCCTTAAGACCTCCACTGCAGTGTAGTTTGATTTCGTGTAGCGCTAGCTCTCGTCATTGTCAACTGAAATCGACATCATCTCCCATGTCTGCACGTGGACCACGCTTTGCAGTGGTAGTCTCTTTATAGCAGATATCGTCCCTGCACTTTCCTTCAGACTGTCGCATGTTTTGCACGGGGAATCTGCCGTGCTCGTGCTGTAAATGTCGATGAAACTTATGATACATTCGGCAATGTATCCCTGGGCCGTCGGTGATATAAAGAAGTCCCTATTTCGTTAAATCTGCCCAAACTTTGGGTTTTTGAATGTGAGCATTATTTATGATGACTGGTACGTTGTTGAAAGTCTGTTTGCGTCATATTTAGCGTGTTCAGCCTGGAGTTGTGGGTGAGTTTGTTTGGTACTCTTTTTCTTTCATTTGGGGCACGTCTCAAACAGTTTTTTTCCCTTTTCCCTGCATTTGTGCAATTTTCAATGCCATATGGCCGACAAACGATCAAACTTTTGATATGCATGTAAGAACACGAAATGTTAGGCATCTTTTGTTGATGCATACTGCCAAGTGTTACTGCCTTCTGTGCAGAACTTGAGAAGCTATGCTGTTTAGAATGTAGTATCATCAGAATCCGCCGAAATCCAATATGGCCGCCAAGCAATACACATTTTGACATGCACCCAAGAACAAAAAATGTGTAACACACTTAGTTACTACGTACTGCCAGATTCTAGCTGCATAGTTGATATAGTTATGACGCTGCGATTTTTTGAAAATACATTTTAGTACAAAATAAACAACAGAAGCAAACATCAAAATATCCGTAACTAATTAAGATATCGCAACATAGCTTATAGGCATTAATATTTGAGGTATATATTGTATATCTGCACATTTACAGCCTTCTGCAGTTCATACATTCAGAGTTATGGATTGCGAAAAATGCCTACCCAACAAAATGTGCAAATTTCCGATAAACATCTTCAATCCAATATGGCCGCCGCATCTCACGTGACTTTTGACATAGGACCAAGAACAGAAAATGTTCAAGAACCAAAGGCAACTTCAGAACAAGCGTTTAAAGTGTTGTATGTGCTAAGTTTCGTTTGGCACAAAATAGCAAAGTAGCCCGTGAAAGTTTTTGAAGACAACTTTTGCGCAAAAGTAGCGTCCAATATGGCGGCCATCATATAAACATAGACACATTTGACGATGCTACTGTGTAGAAACATGCATAGACACAAAGTATGCAACGTTTGAAAGCCGTAGCCCTTGTAGTTTTAGTGCAGCACATTTTGGGAGGTATGCAGTCGGGATTTTGCTGAAAATCACCAAAAACTTCAATCCCAATAGCGTCAAACTGATGCATTTTAGCGACTTGAGCCGCCCGGAGGCGAAATTGTAGGCATTTTGATTGTGCATCTGCTCCAGAACCTTGGCAAACATTGGAGCATTAGATTTGGAGATATTTGCATTTGCATTTGAAATTTTTGAATTAATTTTGAATTATCTGCCCTTTGGTACTGGACCTACAGCCTAGAGATTTTAATGGGGAATATCTACACCTCGATGGGCATCTGGGTGATTTTTTTCAAGCGAATCTGTCCAGCGGTGCTCTTTGTAGCTCTGGTACAAAATCCGGCGGAATAATAAATAATAATAATAATAATAATAATAAAAACACGAACGATTACAATAGGTCTCCTGCCTAAAGGCAAAGGAGCCCTAATAATGTGTCCATTTATATAGCGCCAAACTCCACACTAGGTATGCTCATAGCGCTAACAATCAAGGCCATTGGTTTTGTTCCGATATCCATGGCGGTTTAACCTTTGAAGATTGATTGCTTAACGTTGTTTCGATAGTTATGATGAACAAAATATTTGATTGACTACAGATTTTACAGCTAAGATTAGTTGATGATAGAGAAAAGAAAGGTAATAAGGCAGTGTTTATATTGACGAACGGATTAGTAGACTATTTAAGTATATCAAATGTGAATAAAGATTGCCTCTCAAAGAAAGGTGAAAAAAGAAGTCTGTTTTAACTGATTCCAACCTTTGTTCTTGTAGTTCTGCCATTGTCCTTGGAATGGTGATCTACATTCAGTTATAGGCAATCTATATCCTGTGTTCATATTGTATTGCCATCTATAGATTAAGTGTTTTAGATTTAATTAATTCAAATTTGTATCACGAGTCACCATGAGTCAGGTCAAGATATCCAATCACCCGTCTACTCCCTGTGTACTGAGTGACGTGAGAGTGAGTGAGTGAGTGAGTTAAAATTTAACGTCACATCGGCAACATTTCAGCCATATCGTGACGAGAACAATTAAGTTTATGCATAATAAGCAATGGCAAACTACAAAAACCTGTCAACGAACGACAGTAAAATAACTAGATTATCACAGATATATATGTAAAACTAGTAATTGAATCTAATACATTTTAACTATAAGGGACAACACAATATAAAAATGGGCTATAGATCGCTAACAACTGAAGGTAGATCACCATACTAGGGACCATGGGGACTTACAGTACATTTGCTTCCTGCATGGGCCCTAGCTGGATTTACACCATCCCTTTAGCTGTTGGCGATTGTAGGACAATTCAGCTGAAATTTAAATGAACAAAAATACTACGTTTAAAAACTTGATACGTGAAAAGTCTACTTTGACAGTTTTTGGGACTTACGTACCCTCTCGGGAGGACAATAATTTTACGCTACTTCAACCCCCTTTGAGGGTACAGCCACTAACAATCGAAGCTACTAATCAAAACTACCAATAATTAAAATACATCTTTCTACAGAACATATTTATTCAAAATTCATTCATTAAATCAATTTCTTTTAAAAAGCCAATAATTAAATGAAAATTAACAGTGTTAAAAAGATCCTTTACTGTTTTTACATTGAAGTATTTATCCCTTATGATAGAGAATTCAACACAGTCAAGCAGGATATGCTTGACCGTGGTTCTCTCATCACAAGGGATACAAAACGGAGGATCCTCACCTTTCAATAGGTATGCATGAGTATATCTAGTGTGGCCAATACGACATCGTCGCATGATGACCTCTTCAAATCTGGACTGACAACCCAAGTAAGTGTAACCGATATAGGGTTTTATTTCATGTAATTTATTGATACCCACTTGGGTGTCCCACTTCTTCTGCATCAGATCACGGATGTAAGTTCTAATGCTAGCTTTGTAATCAGAGTATGGATGTAGAAGTGGTGTCACAGATTTGTTGAGTGCTGCCTTGGCAGCAAGATCGGCCATTGAGTTTCCAGATATGCCAACGTGGCTGGGTAACCAACAAAAGACGATGTCGCATTGGCCAGTAGCAAGCTCATTATACAATTCAATAATTTCTAATAAAAGTGGATGTTTACAAGAAAGATTTTTAATAGCCTGAAGACAAGAAAGTGAATCAGAAAAAAATGATGTATTGTTTATATTTACGGTGTCTACTAATATATTCAAGAGCTGTTAATATGGCGTTAGCTTTTGCTGTGAAAATAGAGCTGTTGTTTGGTAGTCGAGAAGATATTGTTCTGGATCCAATGACAGTGGCACATGCCACCGCGCCACCTTCCTTGGACCCATCTGTAAATAAGGATTTGTATGTATCATATTTATGTTTTAACTGCATGTATTCTTGTTTGTATTGTAATTCATTAGTTTCAGATTTCTTAAACTTTGTTAGAGATAGGTCAACTTCCGGTCTCACTAGTTGCCAAGGAGGAGAAGAAAGAAAACGGGAAGGAGCTATATTTTCCAGCTCAATGCCGGCAGCAGAAATGAATGGTCTAATTATTAGCCCAAGAGGCGGAACAAGAGAAGGCTGTTGTTGTACAAATCCTCATAAAGAGGATTGAAAACACAGTTAAATGCAGGATTAGACTCGTTAGAATATAGTTTTGTTATATATTGTAAGGAGAATTTTATACGCCGTTGATTAAGAGAAGGCTCATCGGCCTCGACATAGAGACTGTCAATAGGAGAAGTTCGGAAAGATCCAAGACATAATCTCAGACCTTGATGATGGATAGAATCTAAGAGTTTAAGGTTGCTTTTGCAGGCTCCACCATAGACGATGGAGCCATAATCTAGTTTGGATCGTTAAAGTGCTCGATACAGTTGGAGGAGGGTTTTCTGATCCCTCCCACTTCGAGTTGGAAACAACTTTCAATATATCTAGAGCCTTCAAGCATTTATTTTTCAAATATTTTATATGTGACCGAAAGGTCAAATGTTGATAAAAAATTAAACCCAGGAACTTGGCCTCTTTTACAATTTTAATAGGAGTACCGTTTAAATTTAATTCTGGGTCTTTGTGAGGTTTATATTTTCGGCAAAAGTGGATACAATTTGTTTTTGATTTTGAAAATCTGAACCCGTTTTCAAGGCACCAGTTATGAATTTTATTCAAACACAATTGCAATTGCCTTTCAATAGTATGCATGTTTTTACCACAACAGGAAATGTGAAAATTATCCACAAATAACGATCCATCAATTGAATCGTTTAAAACATTTGAAAAACTATTAATCTTTATACTTAATAAAGTGACAGACAAAATACTACCTTGTGGGACACCCTGATCCTCTTTGTAATAATCAGACAGGGTTGATCCCACTCGGACTTGAAATTGTCTGTCATGTAAAACTTGGATATGAAAAGAGGTAAACGGCCTCGCAGTCCGAAATCATGTAGATCTCTTAAAATACCATATTTCCATGTAGTATCATATGATATATTTCCAGATCAAAAAGATCGACACTGCATGTTGTTTATTAATTATGGCATTTTTGCAAAAGATTCCAAACGCACTAGGTGATCAATGGTATTACGGTTTCTACGGAAACCACATTGGATATCATATGAGAAGATTGTTAGTTTCAAAGTACCAAACGAGACGATTATTGATCATGCGTTCCATGGTTTTGCAAACGCAGCTGGTAAGTGAAATAGGTCTATAATTTGAAGGATCGGTATGATCACGTCAGGTTTAGAAATATTGGGACAATTATGGCATCACACCATGAGGATGGGAATGTACCAGAGGTCAAATATCATCAAAAATATGCAAGAGTGTCTCTAAACAGAGTTCTGGTAAATGCTTCAAGAGTTGATAATGTATATTATCAGCACCTGTAGCAGTATCATGCGCTTGTTCAAGAGCAGTATGGAGCTCATGAATAGAAAATATCTCGTTGTAATCTTCCCCATTATCTAAATTAAAATTAATATTTTTCTTTTCTTGCTGTTTTTGGTACTTTTGGAAGTTAGGCACATAATTAGATGAGGAAGAGTGTTTCGCCAAAGTTTCACCAAGTTTGTTAGCAATATCAGATTTATCAGTTAGTATCTGGTTTCTGTCATTAAAATGGTGAATGCTAGCTTTGCAGCCCTTTCCTTTGATTTTTGGGATCATATTCCATACCTTTGACATTGGCGTACGAGAGTTAAGCTTTGATACATAGTTTTGCCAAGAATGGCGTTTATTTTGTTTAAATGTTCGCCGTGCTTGAGCATTTAAAATCTTAAATTTATTCAAAGTATGCACCATGGGGTGTCGACGGAAAAAAATGCTCAGTCTTTTTCCGTTCCTTCCTAGCTTGCTTGCAGGTATCGTTAAACCAAGGTTTTCTAATATGTGGAATTGCAGAAGACGTAGGGATACATTCGTCAGCTATGGTAATCAATTCATCGGAAAAACACTTTAGAGCATCAGGAACATCAATAAAAAGTGCAGGTTTAAGTTTGGCAGCACACAGAGTTTTATATAAAGGCCAGTTAGCCTTTTTGAATGATGGAGGAACATCAGATGGGGCAACAGGCTTTAGTATAGTAGGAAAATGGTCACTTCCACAGAGGTCATCGTGGACTGACCATTCAAATTCATTGAGCACGTTTGAGTCTGCAATGGACATGTCAAGAGCTGAATAGGTTCCTGTGACAGGGTGTAAATACGTGTTGGAACCATCATTATAAATACATAAATCATTATTCGAAATGAAATCCTCCAAAATTTTACATTTAGCGTTCGTGGTCACACCACCCCCAGAGTGGATTGTGCCCATTTAAATCGCCCATGAGTATGCATGGCATGGGTAGTTGATCATAGATAGTTTGCAGATCAGCCTGCTGAAGATTTGAAGAAGGTGGAACGTACAATGAACACAACGTAATTGTAATGTTCAAAGTAATTCGCACTGCAACTGCTTGTAGATTTGTTCTTAGTGTCACAGGGCTATGGATAACATCATGCCTGACAAGGATGGACGATCCTCCAGTGGCCCTATCGCCCGGTGGAGAAAAATAATGATATTCATTATACTGACGAAAGTTAAAAGCATCTGTCTGCTTTAGATACGTTTCCTGTAAGCAGAAAGCTGAAGGTTTGAAGTCTTGAACTAATAGCTGGAGTTCATGAAGATTAGTCTTCAGGCCTCTGCAATTCCACTGAATAATATGTGAAGAACCTATTTCTTCGGTGGGTTTATCGGGGATCTACCCCCTTGCTTTCTTTGAGGGCGACGAGCTGTGTGCCCTAATTGGGATGTTTTCGGACACATCCATGTCCTCTAATGATCCGACCTTGTTAAACAGTTGGATTTTGTCATTCGAACCTTTGGAGGCTCTGTCACTTTGACATTTGTGCGAATCATTACTAGTTTTGATTTTACCTTTGGACTGATGTTTCCCATTTTTTTGACATTGATGTTTTGGTATGGACTGTGAGTCTGCTGCTGCTGATGATTGTTCCTGTGTAGATGATTGAGACTGAACTTGAGGGAGTGATTCAGCAGTCTGAGTGGACTGGTTGGGAGAGTATACTTCAGGGTTAGCTGTATCCACCCATGTCAGATCAGTTTGGCACAGTGTTGATGACGTTGACACAGTAATATTAGTTGCTTTATAGCTGAGTACAGAGGTTGTTCTCGTAACTGAGGCATACGGCATACAGTTGGTTCTGTTATGGGATCAACAAGTTTCTTAGCATCAGCAAAACTGATATTCTGTGTGAATTTAACTTTGTTAATTTCCATTTGTTGCTTCCAGAGTGGACATTGTTTAGAAAAAGATGAATGTGTTCCAGAGCAGTTGGTGCATTTTTTAATGTTGTTAGTGCAGTCCTCAGTAACATGGGTTTTCTCACTACAATGGGCACATGTTACAGAGTTTGTGCAGGTATTGACACCGTGGCCGTACTTTTGGCTCTTGAAACATCTCAATGGATTTGGAATATAGGTATCAACACTGATATTGCAATATCCTGCTCTAACTGATTTTGGAATGACTGGAGAAGAAAAGTGGAAGAGATAGGTGTTAGTAGGTATTGTTTCAGAGTGAATCCGGGTTGTAAATCTTTTAACGAAAGTCACTCCTTGCTCTTTCATTTCTGATACGATGTCAAGGTCAGTCATATCAGTAAACAATCGATCTCGATCTCTAACAATCCCTTTGCTCGTATTCAGAGTTCTGTGTGGAGTAACGGCAACCTGAACTCCAACAAACAACTCGGTTGACAACAGGTTGGCTGATTGCTGTTTCCTGTTACATTCTATAAGAAGGGAGACTGAATGCAATCTTTTGACATTCTTTACGTCACCAGCGATACCATGTATACCTTTTGATACGGCAAAAGGGTTTAATTTTATGGGTGACTTGTCAAGAGTCTCGATCACGAGAAATCGTGGCCAATATTCGATTGACGTGGACGGTCGTGGTTAATCATCATTACTGTCAAGCTGACGTTTGTTTCTTTTAAGGGGGGGTTGTGTAGTGCATAGTTAGTTTAATGTGGTGCATCATCTGAGCTCCCCACCCACCATGGAGTATCACAAGGACAATGCTAAAAACAAGTGGGCTTCCGACTTGCAGCACCAAGGATACTCAGATGAAATACTCCAGCAGAAGAATTTTAAATAATTAATTTACTAGATTGGCCCATGAGCCACCGCCTTCTGGGCATAAGACTCTAGGCAAAGGTCATAAGATCAAATTTCAAAATCTAAAAATGTTAAATGAACAACGAGAGCCAAGACCAAAATTGAAACAATTCCAAATCAAATTTGTGCAATTACAAAGATAAATATATACTCCATGCACAGGGCTTGGCGTGACCAGCTGATTAGTTGAACCGGGCCCATTCAACCACCCGTCTAGGTGAAGTTAGGGCCAAAGTGGTGTGTTGGGCAGAGGAACACTGTTCCTGGAACCAGTGCCCTCAACCACCAGAATCCCGTCCTCCACCGACACAGGGGCGCAACCCACGGCAAACGGGTTGGTGGACCAAATATACCCCCGGGTCCACAACGGGGGTTGAAGGGCGCTTAGCGTGGCCCAGCACCCACCACGAGGAGGTGGCCCTTCATGGGTGCCCGTGAGAGAGTGAGAAAACAGGTTGACAAAAGAATTAAGAGATCAACATCATCATAGTGTATTTTCATTATACTCTGGTTATTTTACAGTCCGTCGATGACTGGTTATTCAATTACTTGTATTTATTGTGTATGAACAACATTTCTAGTCAACATATAGGATCGACGTTAAATTTGAACTCACTCACTGACTGACTCACTAACAGGTCTACCCGCCTATCCACCAAACAGGCCTACTCACGTACCTGCCCACTCACCAAGAGATCTACCCAACTATGCTCATAACTGAAATTATGTTTTAAAATAGCATTGAAAAATTTGAATACCATAAACATAGTCACATATGAAGCAGTTCCTAAACTCCAATTCGAAAACAATATTTTATGTTAGCATTGATGAAATGAAGTATAACTAACCATTCAAAGTACCGTAGGTCGTGTGTAGGTCTGGTTGCAGACTTCCTGAACCGCTGTCTGATTCCCACCTGTGGATGCGGTGCATGGTGCAGAAGGACGTGTCACGTTTGTACGTAAAGGCCACGCACAGTCCACGTTTGCTGCATTCTGTACAGCATTTAAGGCGAGAAACCACATGTCTTTGGCCCACTCGTGTAACTGGGACAGGAAAAGGTTTATTCGTTGTCTTGAAAGCCAGGTTCTGTACATCATCTGATGCAGGCGGCAGGATGATTGCGAACGCAGGATAACCGAAAGCCCACAGAGGAAACCACATGCTAACTGTGCCTGTGCCTGTTCCGTGATGTCTTGACACTGGTTTTGAAATGTGCTGAACCCAACTGATCTTTTCTAAGATGTCCCAAGGTGTGCTCCAATCCTGACTGTTTCTGTTGATTGTGGTTGATAACGTCATATATGTATCTAAAGAAGCGTAGTTAATCACTAGTCACCTGACTCCATATTAAGCCAATGACTGTAGTTGGATACAGCTTTATGTAAAATTTAGCAGAACTCAGATCTATGCGCTTCAGAACTCCCCGGGTTCATAACATATGAATTTGAAATACCGTTTATGCGGAGTGTGAGGTTTAGATTACAATATACACCTGGAAAAAAGTTAAGCACCCCCTGATATAACAAGTTAGAACACATTACAATAATACTCAGACTGTAAGGGGGTAATGATTATGGCAAGAATGGTGTTCCATCGCGAGAATGTGACCATTGATGCTGACGTTACAGCTGGCCGTGCCATGCACGTGCAGCATGCCCACAATGCAGTAAGTTTATGCATCAAATATGACTTGTAAACCTGCTGACATAATCAGTTAAACCATTCCCTAAAAACATGCCACGAAGGCGGATATCTGAGGTACAAAGATGGCAAATTATTGGAATGCATTCCACAGGGATGTCTCACAAAGCTATTGGGCGTCAACTGGGCTACCACTACACAGTCATTAGTCCACTGGTGAGAAAACATTTTGTAACCCATTCCGTTATGGACCTGCCACCATCAGCACGTGCCCACGTGACATCAAAGAGTGAGAACAGGGCATTACTGCAGCTGCGAGTAGTTCGAGCTCATACCTGAAACAACAATGGCTACCTAATTGTGGTCTGTCAACCAAAGAACCGTCAGAAATCGGTTAAGAACTGTAGGCCTGTGGTCCAGAAGACCAACAACATTGCAAGTTGAACCTGCTTACGATTTGAGGCAAACTTACAGGTGAACTGCACATCCGAAATGTCCTGGAACCAGTTGTTGTGCCCCATTTTGATATATTAGCCACCCACTGGCCTCAAGACCTCAGTTCATGGTTGCCAATGCCAGACCCCAAGGGCAATTACTGCTTACCTTCAAGTACAATGCAATTACAGCTTTGCCTTGGCCTGCAATGAGTCAGATCTAAATCCGTTGGAGCACATTTGGGACATAATGTTTTGTGGACTTTACCGAAAAGCATGTACAGAATTTCATAATGGCAGTGAAATGTTGAACTCCTGCAGCTCCATGCGCAGATACTGAATTTATTGTTGACATACGGTGACAATAACAACCGTGTTTGCACCACAATATCATGAACTAAATATCCTTCAACCACCTCACTAAAGTAGTTGTTCCCTGTCGTCAGGTGGATGTAATTACACAGACAGGGGTGGGAATGTGGGGATGATGGTTGTTTGTTTGTAAATATTCTAACACATCACAATCGTTTAGATAAATGTGTATATTATTGCATGATAGTGGTTCATATTTTCATCACTGAAAATTATCAGGGTGTGCCTTACTTTTCCATGTGTATATTGAATATCACAGGACACAATAAATATATTGGCACATGATTTATGGTGTGTCAGTGCTCTGTGGTGTGTCATTGCTATATAGTGTATCAATTGTATATGATGCGTCCGTGCTAAATGGTGTTATATGGTGTGTGAGTTTATATGGAATATCCATCTCTATATATAATGATATACCAGACGTCACTTTGCACTGGTATCTTTCTGATTTGTCCACCAGTCCCATAAGTGTTCTATTGGATTAATGTCGGGAGAACATTACGGCCACGGAAAAACAACGATGTCAGCGTCATGCATTAAGTCGTTTGTCAGTCTTGCAGTATGAGGCCTTGCGTTTTGTGCTGGTAGAAAGTCCCACGTGGTTGTTACTGGATAAAGGCAACACAGCTGGTCACGAAACTTCATCATTGTTCGTTTTAGATCGCCCCAGATCCTTCCCACACCATCACACTTCGGCTCGAAACGATCGGACTTGCTGAAGGCAATTTGGCGCTAAACGTTCACCAACTCGTCTGTAAACATGAACCCGTTGTCATTACCGTGCAGGCAAAACCTATTCTCGTCAGTGAACATCACACGTCGCCAGTCACGCATCTGCCAACGTCGAACTCGCCTGGCTCATGTCAATCCTTTTAGTCGCCAGCACACTGTATGTCGACTTTTACGGTGTCCTACTACTGTTGACGTCGGCGTTACCAAACGATTTCTCATATGAAGTGTCCGGATGTGGCGGTCATTGCCGTGTGCAGACAAACATGGTCGACCACCCCTAGGCCTGTCTGACGTATTGCCAGTTTCTCTTAGTCGTTGCATCAGTCTGATGTATGTCATAGTTTGTGATGCATAGTTTCTTTTGAGCAATATTTTATTTTAATACTTCAGTACCATTTTGCCATCTGACAATTATGAATTAGAACGAAATTATAACATTTCTTAATTTTAGGTCATGTAATCACTAAAATCAAATTTCTTTAAACTTTTGCATGATATGTGTAAATGAACGCACTGGGAACCTTCAATGCCAAGCACCCTTTTGTGGTGCGCTGGAGAATCATGTCTAAAATAATATTCCTGAGAGGGTAGGTAAGTCCGAAACACTATTGCAAGCAGCTGAAGGGGTGATATAAATCCAGCATGTAACAGGTGGCAAGAGTACTGTAAGTCCCTATGGTCCCTTGTATGGTGATCTACTTTCAGTTGTTGGCGATCAATCCCATTTTTACATTGTATTGTCCAAAAATAAAGTTCTACATTCGAAGATATATGCTAGCTAGTTTTAACTCATTTTGTGATAATCTAGTAATTTCACTGTCTTTCGTTGACAGGGTTCATTGTATTTTATGTATGTATTATGAATTTGGAACTAGCTTTAGTCACGACATGACTGAAATATTGCCGATGTGACTTTAAGTCTGAAGTCATTCACTAAAATCATACATTTCAATTATTCTAACACAAAAATACTGCCTAGTTCAAGTAAATTACACAGAAGAATTTACATGGAAAACTTTTAGACCTTTTAAGGTAGATAGCTTGAAATTTGAATGTAACACTGACTTGAATGTCTCAAACCCACCGCCATTTAAATTTTTCCCACTTGTTCAAACCTCCTAACACCGACTCAGGTGAAATAACTCCAGGTGAAATAATAACTCAGGTGAAATAACTCCAGGTGAAATAACTCAGGTGAAATAACTCACTCACAACACTATCACTCTGGCAGCTCTGTAATAAATACAAAAAAGAATTTAGGATAACTTGGACATTTGATGGGCTCAAGGAAATGCCTTTGTCCTTTGCACAGATGTGGAATACAACGAGTCTCTAGGTCTGGTAATTGTTGTTTATGGACCTGCACTCTAACTCTGCGGCACTCAGTTTGTCCTATATATTCCCCGAAACATCCTTTACAAATGATGAAATATTCGATGTTCTTGTTGTACAGTCAATATTCACACCAGAAACAAACTCCATATTAACAGTCTTAAAATATATCTAATAAACGCCCTGTTTACAAACAAACCATCATCGTTTCAGACTCTCTTTCGCGCATTCAGGATATTAAAATAACATACACTTTCAGTAGAAATTATTCAATTATATATAATGGTTTTGCTACTGGCCAGTACGACATTGCCCCGTTTGCATTTCTGGTAACACAATCGCGTATTTGTTGCTAAGGCGGCACTGAACAAATCTGTGACATTACTTGTTATCCCTTACTCGGGAAGTCACGATATGGCTGAAATAATGACATTGTGACCATTAATGTTAAGTCACTCACTGTACCTTTGGTTTGCCTTTAATGTATACCGTCAACGAAGAAAACATCATTGTTCAATATGGATTGTACACCTTCAAATTATAATTGACTTAGTCTGTGTATCAGATAGCTGGGGTATTCTGCTTTTGCCGCATATGCTATCGCTTCAGGTCCCATTTTTTTGGGAATGTTGGAATATAACCTTTTAACATCAAATGTAAATAAGTTTATATCACCAGGGACTTCACATAGAAAGTTTAAAGAAAGCAATCGTATCACTGGAAAACTCTTTACATTCATGAGATACGGTTCTACAAAATATGTATGCAACTATACGGGTTCCACAGCTTGGACCGGCATTTATCAGTCTTATTGTAGATATGGGGATATTCACATTATATATTTATGCTGAGTTTTCAGCAACCTTCAATTCACTTGATTCCAAACACATAGAAGTAAAGTAGGCTTCATGCAATAACCATAATGGATGTACCGATTGGGGAAGAGCATTAGAGTGAAAGACAAAAAGTTGATACATTCTTTAAGTTCTACAGTTTAAGACAAAGGGAAAAATTTCTTTGAGGAAATAACAGTAATATGTTTCAAGAAAATATCTTAATATTTTGTATTCTCTTTTAAACACTACCATGTAGAAATGAAAATGAACATTTTTGAAATAATTATCCCATGAAACTATTATCATCCAAACTACTGAGACAACAAAAGGACGGATACTTTCAGGAATAATACACTTTGTAAGGGAATACCTTTAAGAAGTAATGTTTCCTTCGTAAGCACGATCTGTATAATTCCAGAAAACCGTTAAAGAAAGGTGATGAAATATGGATGAACATATTCATGTTGAACTTCAATTTTTGAACAATGCTCTATTGGATGTCTTTTATAGTTCTCAGGTAGCGGTCTGTGATACGTCCTCCTGGTTCGAAAGAATGTACATACCACACCGTCTGAAATGGATGCAGTCAATGAACTTATATACTCTGCAAACTAAGAAACGCAAAGGTATAAGTAAATTGAATATCTGAAGGATTTTTTGGTTGTCGTGAATGTGTCAACCAGATATGACTATGTTAAATATTACATCGTCCTTCACACTGATCTAAAGAAAACTTACATATGTAAAGTATTACAGGATTGAAGACGACCTGGTGATTCCTTGGTTTATGTACGTCAGTACTGCTGACACAGAAATATAGTTTGTTTAAAACGTTTTAAAAAGTCAATTTACTTTCAGTATATTCCACATCTTAAAGTTGATTCCCTCCATGAGGTTTAATCACATCACAGGTATATCGTGTACATGAAAATTCATAACAATATTTGCAGAGTAAAAGTACAAAGTTTAGTACTTTTTGGGTAGTGTCCCATCCGGAATTGGAACCCAGACACACTGAGAGCCAAGCACGCACACAGAGTCAGCCGCCTAGACCGCTCAGCCACCGCGACTTCAACACAAATGGAAGTCGGACACCTGGTAGTCTAGACTGGAGACTTTGTGTACCCCTTGAGAAGTGTAAATTGGCACGGGTCCCACGGCTGAAAGCTATGATTACACAATGCCATTTCAGAAAGTGGTCATATGTAACATATGTAATATTTGGGATTACACTTATTCCTGAAAGTATCCGTCGTTTTGTTGTCTCAGTAGTTTGGATTATAATAACTTCATGTGATAATTATTTCAAAAGTAAATAATTTCTACCTGGTAATGTTTAAAAGAGAATACAAAATATTAAGATATTTTCTTGAAACGTTTTACTGTTATTTTCTCTAAGGAATTTGTCCCTTTGTCTTAAACTGTAGAACTTACAGAATGTATCAACTTTTTCTCTATCACTCTAATGCTCTTCCGTAGATAGATCTGGTGGTGTGCTGGTGTCTTTTGGTAGTTTTAGAATTCTGAATAAAATATTTTGGCGTTTTCATGGCAACAGGTTTGACTTAGACTGGAATTGGTGGTATAGTACTGTCGGAAATAGAAAAAAACTGTATTTTCTCATTTATCTCTACAATTCATGTAGTTGATATGTGCAAGTGTGAAATATCTGTTAAACTATGTTCGGCCTAACTACAGTCTCAATGGTAGGGAGACAAGAAACGTAGAAAAAGGACTTTACTGGGGAGAGATTAGTGCAGAAATGAGGGAGTTTGTTCTAAGTCCAAAACGAATTATTTGGAACAGACCATGGCTGTATGCAAATTAGTGTGCGACGATATTGTATTATAAAGGACACTTTTTAAGTGACCAATTTCAAATTAGACGTAGCTTCATTATAAACGATAGCTGGCGTAAACAATAATAACTTTCATGTTGAAACTATTAAGGATGTAGCTACCATGGAGTCTCACTGTCACGATAAAAAGAAACAGATAGGAAGGTTCGTCTTAAAAGCAAAACCTGGACGGGTGTCGCAGACGATCGTTGGGGTCGGGCTGGGGGATAGAGATATCAGCTAAGATATCTTATCGATACGATAATCCTTTTGGGGAATTATACTGGGGAAGTACACGGCATGTCGTAACAATTTACAAATAATATCCAGTCCTGTCGATCTTCATGATCAGGTCGTCATGCCACCTATATATTTTGAGACATTTAATACGATGAGTTTCTATGGTTATCAGGTATCAAACCCTTTTACATATCTCAACATAAACTTTATGAAAGAAAGACACTTAAGCTGTTAATCAATAGATGAGGCATAGTCAAAACACATGAAAAAGCACAACATATGTTTGAGATGACCCCTTGGACGCCTGTAGGCAGCACGTGCGTTTCATGCCAGATGAGTTGACGGTCCGTCGTCATACCTGGCTGAGCGACCTAATTGCCACCTATAGTCTGATCTATTGTTTTCAGCAGCTATTCGTATTTTTTCTAAGTTTTGCCCGATTTTACGAGTAAACATGCTTTTCCGGATATCCTATTACGCATCCCACTGAATGCCAAGTTAGGCCGAAGTGGGTTATTTCGACATATGCTATTTGCAGTTGTGTAAATTTTAGGGATACAGAGTAACAGCCTAAAAACAGTTTTTTTTCTATTTCCGACAGTACTATAATGCTCTTTTCCCGGAGCAGAACTCTAAAACCGTTCAATGTTTCTTCACCAAACTTGGCACATACATACATCTGGTGGTGTACATGTGCCCTTTGGTAGTTTTGGAATTCTGACTGAAATATCTTTGCATTTCCATGGCAACAAGTTTGACTTAGACTGAAATTGGTGATGGTGCTGCTTTCCGGAGCAGAGCTTTAAAACCTTTCAATACTCTTCTTTCACTGTTCCATATACCCACCAAAACATTTGACATAACATAATCATAACTCGTAGACATATTCATGAAGAGTTGTTGCCATTATGGGGATATTGATGACTGTGTCTCTGCTTGTTGTTTCGAGGCTGGGACTCTGAACTCATGTAGAGGCATCGCCAGAGACTGGTCACCTTGTTTGCAGTCGAGTTAAAAGATCAAGGGGTGACTACTGTAAAACACTTTACAAGAAAACAGATATTTGGTTACATTTGGAATGATGCTCTTCCGAGAGCAACTAAGAGCTACTACAGCATCTGGAGGCTGTTACTCTACATCTCTTATATATACATGTTACTCTTAATATGTCATCATATATATACTTACTCTTTATATTACATGTTACTCTTAATATGTCATATATATACTTACTCTTATATTACATGTTACTCTTAATATGTCATATATATACTTACTCTTATATTACATGTTACTCTTAATATGTCATATATATCTTACTCTTATATTACATGTTACTCTTAATCTGTCATATATATATACTTACTCTTATATTACATGTTACTCTTAATATGTCATATACTCTTACTCTTATATTACATGTTACTCTTAATATATCATATATATACTTACTCTTATATTACATGTTACTCTTAATATGTCATATATATACTTACTCTTATATTACATGTTACTCTTAATATGTCATATATATACTTACTCTTATATATGTATATGTAAGAGATGTTAAGAGTAACAGCCTCCACTCTGATGCTGTAGAAGCCAACTTAGTTGCTCTCGGAAGAGCATCATACCAAATGTAACCAAATATCTTTTGTTTTCTTGTAAAGTGTTTTACAGTAGGCACAGCACATATCTATCTATCTATCTATCTATCTATCTATCTACCTATCTTTCTATCTTTCTATCTATCTATCTATCTATATGCATATACAGACACCCTGAGTATAAACAATACATAATCTTGTCAGATTCCCTTTCGTGCCTCCAGGCTATACAAAATCTTTCTTGAAAACTTCCATGGTTCCTAGTCTGGTGATCTACCTTCCGTTACTGGCGATTTATAATCCAGTTTTATATTGTATTGTTTTCCCTCTAGTTATAACGTTTTAGATTTAATTCCTAGTTTTACATACATATCTGTGATATTCTAGTTGTTTTACTGTCCTTCGTCGGCAGTTTTTTATAATATACATATATTTCATTTCAATATCAAATGTTCTCGTCACGATATGGCTGGAATATTGCCGATGTGACGTTAAATAATAACTCACTCACTCACTCTTGCAAACTTCCACTTTTACTTGAAATAACTGAATTATAAAATGATCTTGCTACTGGCCAATACGATATCGTCCTCTGTTGTTTACCCAGCCATGATGCAATTCCTCGTAACATAATGACCGATCCTGCTGCAAAGGCATAAATTCAGCAAATCTGTGACACCACTTCTCATGCCATTCTCTGAATACAAAGCTGTCATTAGATCGTACATCCGTGATCTGGTGCAAAGAAGTAGGACACCCAAGTAGGCATCAATAAACATGAAATAATACCAGTTATCGCTTACACCTACTTGAGTCCAGATTTGAAGAGGTCATTATGCAACGCTGTCACATTGGCCATACATCAGTATTCCTTGACAGGCGAGGATCTTCCGCTTTGTATTGCTTATTTGTTATACATTATGGATAAATGTTCCTAACGTCGCCATCGGCTGAAGGGAGGGTAAAAATCAAAATAGGGCCCATGCAGTTACAAAACGTACTGTATATCCCCATGGTCCCTAATATTGTAATCTAACTCCAGTTGTTGGCGACCTGTTATTAAATTGTATTGTCTTTGTAAATTAAATAGTTTTAGATTTACGTTTAGTTATAAACATCATCTTTGATGTCTTGGTTATTCTACAGTCCTTCGATGACTGGTTGTTTACCAACTTGTAATTATTTATGTATGCAAAAAGTTTCCTGTCGGTATATGGCTGACGTATAGTCGATGTGACGGTAGATTTTAACTCACTGACTCATTCGGAGCCATATGTTAATATTGGTAAAACCATGAATTCAAACATCCTAATTGCATTATTAATAGATACACCTAAAGATAGATAATGTATTTTGTAGATGTTGAGGCATACTTTTCCGCTTGTTGTGCTGGTGTTGAAGTTGCTTTTGTCCATACCAATGTAGGAGAGTAAAATAGTCTCAGATATTTATAAAATGAAATGGTCTGTATATTCTCCTCTCTGTAAATCCAATTTTATAATGTCTTAATGTCCACCATTTCTTAATATAATTTTCTTAGACTTATTCATCTTTAAAAAATCCCACTTCTTACAAATTTCACTGATACAATTAATCTGTTCTTGTAATCTTCCGGTGCTATTGGCACCCATGACATATATGCTAGGAGACTAAATGGTCCGTTGACCTGGCCTGATAGATTTCCTGTTTTGCATCTGTAGCTTAGAACAACATATTAGACCAATATATCGCCCCAGAACCTCAGACTAGTTCCTCTGACTTGAACACGAGACCAGTTGAAAAGACTAGTACACCAGGGTCCCGATCCACAGAGTATTCGTAACATTACGACCTGCAGTAACCCTGTAGTTTATCATAGGCTTATGAATGTCTTAGTTCTACGAACGCATTGTGGATCGGGATCTCTCCCCTTACTTCAAAAAGAGACAGTAGAACGTACCATGTGGGGAGGACATACTCCAGAATTGTAATAATTTTTCCAGCTGTGACAAGCACCGCATTTAAAGTTTGTTGATACCCCTCTGAGAAAATACAGCTTCATATGCATACTTAGAGAATCTCACCCGCGTTACTTCTGATATCAAATCAGAAATTGGTCAAATTTACAAATATCCGAGTCTTCTGGGGGTGAGATGTTATGTATCATCAAAATAGGCACCCGAGAAGAGCCACCTCCTCGTGGTGGGTGCTGGGTAACGATAAGCGCTCTTCGACCCCCGTTGTGGACCTGGGGTATATTTGGTCCACCAACCCGTTTGCCGTGGTTTGCGCCCCCTGTGTCGGTGGACGACGGGATTCTGGTGGTTGAGGGCACTGGTTCAAGGAACAGTGGTCCTTTGCCCAACACACCACTTCGGTCCTGACTTCACCTAGACGGGTGGTTGAATGGGCCCGGTTGTATCAATCGGCTGGTGAAGTATGTTGTATTTGCACAAATTTGTCTTTTTGAAATTATTAGTTTTGGGTCTTGGCTCTATTACATTGAAATTTGTGACTCTTCTGACTTGAAGCAATCAATTCTATACTTGCATAGAGTCAGCATTGCTCAGAAGGCGGTGGCTCATGGGCCAATCTGGTAGGAGATATCATTTAATTATATGTACTTGCGTGAGTATACCCTCCTAGTACCCCTGGTGTCGTCTGTTGGAGATCCACAGGCATAAGACATCGTCCTTGTTGACACTCCATGGTGGGTGGGGAGCTAGGAGGGTGAAACATATGAAAAAATTTACCACGGTACCCCCACTTAAAAAACGATCTTACGAATCAGACGATTAGTTTTCCTCGGAGGGTGAGGCTGCCGCAGTTCTCTCACACCCAGACACTTGGTTTCGTTTTCTTGTGATGTCAGCACCGGATGGTGGAGCTCTAAAATTAAATCCTTTTGCTATAGCGAAAGGTATCGAAAGATTGGCGGGAGAAGTAAAAGAGATTAAAAAACTACGATCTGGCTCACTGTTAATTGAATGTCGGAAAATCACTCAGTCTCAAATTCTGCTATCAACAAAATCTTTAGCAAATGTTCCTGAGGAGGTGTCCCCTCACAGGACCTTGAACAACAGTAAGGGCATCGTCCGTGATATTGGACGTGAGGGAAAGTGACATTGTCAAGGATTAAATTCACAAAGCATCACTCACGTCAAACGATTCACAGCAAAGAGGAATAACGAGACCGTCAATACCAACACATATTTGTTCTCGTTTTGTCTGCCAGTACATCCCTAATCGTTGAAAGCCGGCTGTAACTCTAGGGTAGATACATATATCCCTAATCCTTTAATTTGCTATACCTGTCAAAAGTATGGACACGGTTCGAGGTCTTGGCATAATCCAGCTGCATGCCCTCGATGGGCTGGAACATGTGCAGACAGCAATCTTTGTGACAAACCTCCTGTTTGCGTTAACGGTTCTGGGTCTCACCCTTCCTCATCTAATGAATGCCCTATTTTGGAAATTACAATCCAAAATATCGAGTGAGTGAGTTAATATTTAACGTCACATCGGCAACATTTTACATTGTAACGGAATATGTATATATTATAAAACCTGTCATCGAAGGACAGTAAAGCAGCTAGAGTATCACAGATATATATATGTAACCAAAATATCGAAAAGTGAAACATGAACAAAATATTTCATTCTTAGAAGACACCGGAAACCTAACGGAAACAAAATGAAGACTTAAGTTTCAATTAGGTTCCGGACTGTTTCTCTACATTTCCTTCAAGTTTCCGGAAAGCGGAAACTTACAAATTACCCAGTTTCCAGTATGGCTCCAGTGCGTTTCCGTTACCCAGTTTCCAGTAAGGCTCCAATGCGTTTCCGTTACCCAGATTCCTCTATAGTTCCAGTGATTTTCTGTTACACAGATTCCTATAAGGTTCCATGGGGTTTCCCTTATCCTCTACTTTATGATGGTTTTACTTATTTACTTAGTTCAGTTATGTTTCCTTTGATTTTCGTTTCTATTAATCACATTAACCATGTTCCATAAGTTTCAGTAAATCAGAATCTGTATGGCTCCATTTGGTTTCAATTATTAGTATTCAGTGATTACCATATGTCCATATTAAATTATGATTATTCAATTATATTAACTGTATTTGAAATGAGTGTATTATATCTTTGAATGTATTTTGTCATATATTATATTCATAATACCTTCAAATATGAAATAAACTCATTTCAACTACAGTTAACTCAACACCACGGACACAGACACAAATAAATTCAATTTTAGTCGATTTCTATTTAATTCACCATAAACATATGATGTCTATGTTGTCACCCGTGAAGAACCGACTCCTCGTGGTGGGTGCTGGGTAACGCTAAGCGCTCTTCGACCCCCTGTTGTGGACCCAGGGGTATATTTGGTCCACCAACCCGTTTGCCGTGGGTTGAGCCCCTGTGTTGGTGGAGGACTGGAGGCTGGTGGTTGAGGGCACTGGAACCAGGACCAGGTGTTCCTGTTGCCCAACACACCACTTCGCCCCTTACTTCACCTAGACGGGAGGTAGAACTGGTCCGGTTCAATCAATCGGCTGGTCACACCAGGACCTGTGCATGGTGATTATTATTGCACATATTTTATATATTATCTTGGTCTTGGCTATTCTAAATTAAAATTATTCATGATATTCTATTGCCTAGAGTCCTGTGCCAGAAGGTGGTGGCTCATGGGTCAATCTGGCTTTACTGACATCCGAGTTCTAATTGTCTTCAGGCAACTGTCATGGGCGGAACCAGCCTGACTTTTATTCTGTTTGACAATGTTAGCTTCCTGTATCTGTATCGCTTGAGTATAACATCCCTGTAACCCTGGTGTTTCGTAGTCGGTTTCTACTTCGACACCGTCCTTGTTGACACTCCATGGTGGGTGAGGAGCAGGGATGCTGAATTTACATTCTTCATTATGGCTTCCCCAACAACCCTCTGGTTCTCGTTCCAAATCAAAGAGAAAACACATCGATTTAGACTTTGTCTCATCTTCTGATGATGAATCAGGGACAACTAATTTGGATTCTTGGCCCCGTTTCCTGGTTGTACAGGGAACTGATGGACAACCACTGCAGCTTAATCCTTTTGCTGTATCTAAAGCTATTGCTGGAATATGTGGTGATGTGGAAAATGTTACTCGCCTCAGAACAGGTTCCTCGCTGGTGTAGTGTGCCAAGAAGCAACAATCTATCAATTTGCTCAAAGCAGGACACTTTGCAAATACTAGGATTAACGTTTCGCCCCATAGAACACTGAATTCTTGTAGAGGCATTGCCCGCGATAGGGCAGAAATAGATAGTGCAGCAGAACTTCAATCTCAAGGTGTCACGTCCATGAAAAGATTCACAAGAAAAGATGGTGATAAGTTTATCAAAACCAATACGTATCTTTTCACATTTTGTCTTTCATCAATACCAAAAACAATTAAAGCTGGATATTACAACATCGAGGTGGAAGTCTACATCCCGAATCCTCTTCGGTGTTTTAAGTGTTAGCAATTTGGACACGGTGCTGCTGCATGTACTAATTCTCAAGTATGTTCTCGCTGTACTGGAAAACATGACAATGCCGACTGTACACGTGACATCAATTGTGCAAATTGTCATGGTGATCACTTGTCCTCCTCAAGATCATGTCCAGCCTTTGAAAGACAAGCACAGATTCTGAAAATAAAACACACCAATAATAGCTCTTTTGTTGAAGCGAAGAAATTGTTACCTAACACATTTCATACCTCTCCACAAAAAAAACGTACTCTGCTGCAGCATCTACTTCCTGTCTGAAGGTTGACCATGGGTGCCAGACGGCCATCTCGTGGGTATCAGAAAATAAAACTATTCTCTATAAAATCTCTGAGGATACTGGAACATCTACTCAGACTGAAGCTTACCTGCAAGCTCAGTCACTACCTGGTACTTTACAAAAAATCCGTCTGAGACACCAGCACCAACTTCTCATAAACAACCAGACACCACTTCTTTGTCAAAAAAGAAAGGTAAGAAATTGACTAAGAAACCTACAAATACCATTACTTTACCTTCAGAGCTTCCTCTGGAAAACCCCTTTGGATCTCTCAGTATGGAGATTACTCCGTCCTCACAGGAAAAGCGGAGGACAAATTCCTCCTCCCATTCACGAGAGAGATCCCCAATTGAACCACCATGACTCAATTGTCTAATATAGTTCAGTGGAATTGTAGAGGATTGAAGAATAACTTCAATGAAATACACTTACTCATTCAAGATCTTCAACCTTCAGCATTATGTCTTCAGGAGACATATCGTAAAAACTCTGATACCTTTAACTGAAGACAGTACAGTGAATATCATTCATTTTCTCCGGGGGATAAAGCTACTGAGGCGCTTCTATTTTTGGTGCGACAGGGTATTATACAAAGCCCTGTCTCACTTTAACACAAATCTTCAGACTGTTGCTGTTCGTTTAACTCTTCACGTTGCCTTGACTCTGTGCAGTCTATATGTCCCTCCTTCTTCTGACACTCGACAATAGGATCTTCACAATCTATATGATCAGCTCCCAAAGCCATTTATCATCATGGGTGACCTCAAAGGACACACTAACACTAAAGGTAAAGGCCTTGAGGAATTCGTTTCCGATAATAATTTATGTATTTGCAATGACGATTCAGCCACTTATCTACATCCAGCTATGGGAACATATTCGTCCCTGGATATATCACTTGCTGACTCCATGTTATATAATGAATTTGAATGGATGGTCCATGATGACATATGTGGGAGTAACATGTGTTATATTTGGGATTACACTTTCTTAGTAAAGTACAAATTCGAGTACTTTTTGAGTTGAGCCCCATCCATGATTCAAACTCACACCTCTCAGAGTCAGGCACCCATCGCCAGCACACAAAGTCAGCCGCCTAACCCACTTCAGCTACCGCGACTTCCAGAAAAATGGAAGTCGGACAACTGGTAGTCTAGACTGCGGGCTTTGTGTGAGTGATCACGTCCCCTACATTCTCAAAACAATCAACCCTGGTGATGATCCACCCTTATCAAGAAGGGACTTCGCCAGAGCTGATTGGTCATTGTATAAAGCATTATGTACTGAACACTTAAAATATGATGTTTTTGCGAACAGCAAAGATCCTATACAGTCGTTTTCAGATATACTCAATGACATTGCTGACCACACTATACCCGAATCCTCTGCAATTCTACACATTCCTAAGCCATGGTTCAATAATGAATGTAAAGAGGCCAGAAAGTGTAGGAAAAAAGCGGAAAAGTATTTTCGCCGACATCCTACCGTGCATAATCTCGACAAAGTAAAAATTTTAAATGCCAAAGCCAGACGTGCTTTTGAACAAATAAGCGTCAATCTTGGCGTAATTATGTATCTAAAATAAATTCACGCACGCCTATGTCAAAGGTGTAGAACATGATACAAAGAATAAAGGGCAAAGGTTCTAAATCTACTGTTCACCAGCTGAAGGATGGTGAAAATGTATTAACTAATAAAACTGACATTGCTAATAAACTGGTGAAACTCTCGCCAAGCATTCATCTTCATCATATTATGTCCCTGAGTTTCAAAAGTTTCAGAAACAACAGGAGAAGAAAAGATTAAATTTTAACTCAGACAATGGTGAAGACTATAACGAACTATTTTCATTACATGAGCTCCACACTGCCCTTGAGCAAGCTCATGGTACAGCAAAAGGGGCTGATGATATCCACTATCAGCTCTTTGAAGCATTTGCCCGAACCATGTTTAGAAACACTGCTAAATATATTTGATGTGATATGGACTTCTGGGGAATTTCCCAACTTCGTGGCGTAATGCCTTTGTAGTCCCTATTCCCAAACTGCCTGGGATCATACTGATCCGTCTCATTACAGACCAATCTCTTTAACGATTTGTCTCTGTAAAACCATGGAACGAATGGTAAACAATAGATTAACATGGTATCTTGGAAACAATAACCTTATAATCAATATTCAATGTGGTTTCAGGAAAAATCTTAGTACCATTGATCATTTGGTACGATTAAAATCCTTGTTAAAAATGCAATAGTAATACACAACATGCCGTATCGATATTCTTTGATCTTGAGAAATCATACGATACTACTTGGAAGCATGGCATTTCGAAGGATTTTACATGATTTTGGTTTGCAGAGGCCTTTTGCCTCTTTTTAAATCACAGTTTTTAAAAAGACAGGCAATTTCAAGTCCGAGTGGGTTCAACCCTGTCTGATTATTACAATCAGGACCAGGGTGTCCCTCAAGGCATCATTTTGTCTGTCACATTATTTAGCATCAGGATGAACAGTTTATCCAAGGCTTTAAACGATTCAGTTGATGGATCACTTTTGTGGATGATTTTAATATTTTTTTGTCGGGGTAAAAATATGCATACTATTAAACGGCAACTGCAGTTGTGTTTAAACAAATGCATAAATGGTGTCTTGAAATGGCTTTAAGTTTTCCAAGTCAAAACTAATTGTCTACTCTTCTGTAGAAAGTATAAGCCGCATGAAGACCCAGAACTATATTTAAATGGCACTCTCATCAAAGTTGTGAAAGAGACCAGGTTCTTGGGTATAATTTTCGACTCGCATTTAACTTTTTCTTCCGCATATCAAATTCTTAAAACTAAATGCCTGAAGGCACTCGATTTACTGAAAGTTGTTTCCAACTCAAATTGGGAGGGATCAAGCTACCCTCCTTTATTTCTACAGATCACTGCTTCGCTCGAAGCTTGATTATGACTCCATCGTATATGGTGGAGCCAGCAAAAAGCAATTTTAAAACTATTAGATTCTGTCCACCACCAAGGTCTCAGACTTTGTCTTGGGTCTTTTCGAACTCCTGTTGACAGTCTCTACGTTGAGGCAGATGAGCCATCTCTTGCACAACGCCGTATAAAACTATCTTTACAGTATATAACAAAACTTTATTCCAGCGAATCAAACCCTGCATATGACTGTGTCTTTCATCCTCTATGATACATATAAATCCTTATTTACAGATGGGTCCAAGTACAATAACAGTTCTATTTTCACAGCAGAAGCTCACGCTATATTAATAGCTCTTAGATGTATCAATAAACACCGTAAATATAAACAATGCATAATCTTTTCAGATTCTCTTCGTGCCTTCAGGCCATTAAAACCCTTCTTGTAAGCATCAACTTTTAATAGAAATTATTGAATTGTATAATGAACTTGCGACATCATCTTTTGTTGGTTACCCAGCCATGTTGGCATTTCTGGGAACACAATGGCTGATCTTGCTGCTAAGGCAGCACCTAACAAGTCTGTGACACCACTCTTATCCCATACTCTGATTACAAAGCTAACATTAGAACTTACATCCGAGATCTGATGCAGAAGAAGTGGACACCCAGGTAGGTATAAATAAATTACATGAAATAAAACCTTATATTGGTTACACACTTCTTACTTGGGTTGTCAGTCCAGATTTGAAGATGTCATTAAGCGGCGATGTCGTATTGGCCATACAAGGTATACATTACGAATATTTGTTTTACTGGCGAAGATCCTCTCCGTTTTGTATCCCTTTGTGATGAAAGAATCACAGTCAAGCATGTCTTGCTTGACTGCATTGAATATTCCATCACAAGTGATAACTATTTCAAAGTAAACACTATGAAGGATCTTTTAATAACGTTAGTTCCCATTTAATTATTGCATTTTTAAATGAATTAGATTTGTTAAGTGATTTTGTAAATAGCTATATATTTTATTATTGGTAGTTTGAATTAGTAACTGAGATTGTTAGTGGCTGTGCCCCTCAAAGGGGGTTGAAGTAGCGTAAAATTATTGTCCTCCTGAGAGGGTACGTATACAAACATTCAAAGTAAATTTCAACTTTCCGGTTTTAATCGTAGAATATGTGTAATGTTAATGTATGGTTAGATATGTCTCAATTGCTAACAGCTGAGGGGATGTTGTAAATCCAGCTAGGGCCCATGCAGGAAGCAAATCTACTGTAAGTCCCCATGGTCCCTAGTATGGTGTTCTACGTTGTTGGCGATCTATGGCCCATTTTATATTGTGTTGTCCCTATAGTTAAAAAATGTTTTAGGATTCCAATTACTAGTTTTACATATATATCTTTGATACTCTAGTTGTTTTACAGTCCTTTGTCGGCAGGTTTTATAATCTCTATATATATGCTATTTTTATGCCGGTGTTTCTCGTCACGATATGGCTGGAAATATTGCCGGGATGTGACGTTAAATAATAACTCACCCACTCACTCACGTCTATGTTTCAATGTTACAATTAAACATTGTCACAAATCACAAAAAATCCCGTCAGTTGATATCTCCTTATTCACACAAACCACTTTGAGAGAGAGAGAGAGAGAGAGAGAGAGAGAGAGAGAGAGGGAGAGACAGGGAGAGAAAGAGTGAAGAGGCGTGTATGAGAGAGGAGTATTATATGAGAGAGAGAAGAGAGAGAGAGAGTGAAGAGTATGTATATGAGAGAGTGAAGAGTATGTATGTGAGAGAGACGAGCATGTATATATGAGAGAGTGAAGAGTATGTATGTGAGGAGTGAAGAGTATGCATATGAGAGAGTGAAGAGCATGTATATGAGGAGAGAAGAGTATGTATATGAGAGAGTGAAGAGTATGCATATGAGAGAGAGAAGAGTATGTATATGCGAGAGTGAAGAGTATGTATGAGAGAGAGAAGAGTATGTATAGGAGAGAGAGAAGAGTATGTATATGAGAGTGAAGAGGTATGTATATGAGAGAGGAAGAGCATGTATATGAGAGAGAGAAGAGTATGTATATGAGGAGAGTGAGCAAGAGAGAGAAGAGTGCTTTATAAGAGAGAGTGAGAGAGAGAGAGAAGAGTATGTACATGAGAGAGAAGAGTATTACGTGAGAGAGAGTGAGCGAGAAAGAAGAGAACGTACATGAGAGAGAAGAGTATGTGTAGCGGTTATCGCAGGTCAGAAGTTTTTAGTGGTATGCGGGTGGCATTGGCAGAGGGTTGCTACTCCCTTTGTTTTGACCCCTTGCGAAACCAGATCATGGCTGAAAGCACATGTCATGTTGAACTTGCGATGTCTTCTTCGATGGACATTCATGCGATGTGAGGAACTATGGTGTTCACAAAGTTGTGAAGAGAATGTGTACGGACAAGGTTTGCGACAACTTTGTATTTTAAATGAAGAATAAAATGTTGGAACTTTTATAGATTGTGTTTTGCACGTGAGTTGTTTGGAAACCTAGCGGACTACCGCTATAGTGAACACCTCCCCTCTGAATGCAACTCCGTGAATAGCAGAACATTTTACGATTCATGATGAGTGATAAAGTTTCAGTGATAAGTGGTTTGTCAGACAGTCGGCAAAGTCACGTGACTCAAGTGAATGGCAGCCTGCTGAAGGCAGCGGGAATATCGTGCGCAGTTAGAATATGTTGAAAGGGAAGAGAAAACGCGCAGTGAACTTTGAAACTTGAATTAAAGAAGAAACTTGATATTGAAAAAAATGCCAAGTCACAAGGTATTTGAACAGCTTGAATCGAGGAAACACTTTCGCTGAGTTTAATAGTCCAGATAAAATCTCCCAATGTTAATGGACAGTATTGTAGAGAAACTCACAGTAAATATTGAGGAAGAAAATAAGACTGAACTTGTTAAGAAATATATTCAAACATTACCAAATGATGATATTCAGAATTCTAACCAGGATCATGATAAAACATTTGATGGTGCAGATCGTGCCTAAAACCCAGGAATCCATTCCACACCACCTCTCTACAGGAGAAACACCAAGACAGAAACAACCTTTTTTCTTCAACGAAGCTGAATGTTGGTGCACATGAATTCACACCCAAGTTTACTCCCTGATTGTGTTCCCAGAAGGTCTGAGATTTCAAATGTAGATCAGGTTATGGCTTCGCAGCAAGTGAGATTGCTAATATGACTATTAGGACATTTGCAGAGAAGTTTAGTTTGGAGTAGATTAGATTAGTTCCCTGAACCTGGTATTTTCTATGGAAATCCCATTTATTTTCTCCTTCTTAGAAAACTGCCTTTGAAACTTTGATAGGAAACCCGTGAAATTCAGCCCCAAGAAAACTTCTTTTCTTATTATTTGAAGAAATATGTTGGTGGCAATGTGCGAGATGATCTGTGAAGGATACTTTTCTTAGCGAGAACCCCTAGAAGTTTCTACGATGAAGCTTAAACAGCTCTTTGAAGATAGATATGGAAACCTGCCAAAATGTGCTGGTGATTTTGCGTTCAGGGATGTTCCTAGATGCATGGCCGAAAATTAGTTGAAAAAATGGAACAGCACTGAGAAAGTACGCTGACTTTCTCTGAAACAGTGTTTCACTTGCAACAAGAACTATTCCAAGCCTGAGGAGCCCTCGACTTTGGAGAAGGAGAATAGAATGTTAGTGTCTAAATTGCCAGACAACTTGATTCACAGATGGAGTCTATTTCAGTTGTCACTTCCTTTTGTGATCGAGGAATGTATATCTCCTATCTTTCGGAGCTTTGTGAAGTTTGTGACTGACGGAAGCTAATGCTTGCATGTGAACCAGTCACACGTGTCCTGTCATGAAGCAAGTATGCAACGGGCGATTCCTTTACACACAATGATAGGGTTAGAGTACACACAGACAAAATCAGTAGTCTGAGAAGACAAGCTTATCTCCCTATGTCAACAGACGTAAGAAGCTAAATATTGCTTCCCTGTGCAACAAAGATCATGAACTTGAACATTGCGGGATGTTTTCCCTCAAGCAAAATCTGTTGCTGATAAGAAGCAATTTGCGATGCAACGTGGGATCTGTTTCGGTTGTTTGAAATGGGGTCATCGCCCTGTATGGATTGCCAGTAATAGATTGACTTGTCAAGTGTGTTCTCGGAAACACCTAACAGTGTTTCATGGTGACCGTGCGGGACAACAAATGTGAGATGAAATCAGATCAAAGCGAAGTTTGAATTGCGAAACACAAGTGAAATCTGTGAATCCGGAAAGTAGCTGTTAGTCATGCTGAAGGACAACTCGCTCAGAATGAATAAGTGCAAGCGATGGCTCGTACCCAGTGTGGTTGCCCACTATGATGATAATCCAGATTCCGGAGATATTGACTTATGCTTTATTGACACCCAGGGTCTGATACAACGTTCATTCTGAAGCGATACCGTGAGAAGCCAGTGTTACTAATTCCATGTTCAGCTGATGTTATCTGCTACAATGCATGCAGAGAATCAAACAATAATTCGAGTGTCAGAAGATCGGTAAATCTTTAATTGTCAGAGGATACAACTCCTTCACTCGAAGATTACCTTTTCCCTATTTCCTATACCAGGGGTATAATGCCTGTGAATCGTGGTCACATTCCTACACCCGGAGAATGTAGCTCAGTGGACGCACTCCGCAAGCATGTCAAGTGAGTTGTTAGGAGTTACAGGACTGTGAAGTTGGTATTCTCATCAGTGCATTAACTGTCCCAAAGCCCCACACCCAGAGATACCACTCGCAGATGCAAGTGCGGGACCGCATGCTGTGAGAACAGACCTAGGATGGAGTGTGGTTGCGCCGTCATGGATCCAGAGGCTTGCTGATGAAGATCCTTATTGAACCAGCCACCGTATGCTCACATATAGGGTACCAGAAGAGCTGTTCTTCCAGGATGCAATGCCGCAGGAGAAATCTGAGCTTTGAACCACGTGGGTGATATCTTTGCAGACTTCGGTGAAGGAAACTATAGAACAAATACAAGTTGTCAGGTTGCTTGAACAAGATTTTATTGAATGTGAGAAGAGTGGACAAGGTGTTGTCCTACGATGCTATTTTGTGAAATTCGTAAAGATTGCAAAACCAGAATTCGTCAATGCGCTGACAGGCATTTCATGAAATGCCCTGGCCTTTTCGTCAAATTCACAACCAAAGCTGCTCTTAACAACAAAGTTCGCTACCCGTCGCATGGAGCAGCTGAGATCACGTTTAGAAAAAAGATGTCCAATTCCATTACAGACTACGTAGCATCTGCGTGGATAAGATCATCCAGAACGGACATGCTGAACGAGCCCCCAGTGATAGATGACAGCAAGAAAACGGTTTCCATATTCCACACCATGGGGTGTAATAAACCCACTGAAACCCAACAACAATACTGAGTCGTCGTTTGATTGCAGCGATTTCGTGGTGAATCCCTTTAAACGCACATTCACCCTTTGCAAGGTCCAGATATGACGAAACACATTGATCGGAGTCTCACAGATTCCGTCAAGAACGGATTGCGGTGATGCGCGATATTGGAACAGATGTTTCTTTCAATTCCCGCGTTGAGGAGAATCAAAGAGGACTTCATCTCTGCTCTTTCTATCTGATAAAGGGGATTTTAATTCCAAATCCTGTTGAGTATCTCATGAAGGTGCACTTGTTCGGAGCTACCTCCTCGCCGGATAAACTCCAACCATTGGTTCGCGACAATGTGCGAATGATTATGAGGGAATATAGTTGGACATTTAAAGCTGCATGAGAGTTAGCCGAGAAACAAATCCCGCGTAGATGGTGACGGGTTGAAGTCGGTACAAGACAGTACAGGAAGCTGTCAAACTTGTCAGTGAAAGCCAAGAACTCACAGCGAAGCGGGTGGCATCAGGTTACACAAATCTCCAGGTCCAACTCCAAAGTAGGTTTCCGCCATCCTCACGTCCGGCTGCGGATCGTGCCAATTCCAAAGGAGACAGAACTCGCCCAGCTGCGCGGACATTGCTTTTGAGAAGCCTTTGGGAATCTTACCTGGTGTGTAGAAATCTGATAACTCTGTCAATCGTAGAGTTATTTTACGATTCTCCACTGACGCGCGTAGAGGGCGTGCTAATGTATTTGGTCAGTTCTGCGGCGACCCTTGGTTTTATAGCTCCAGTCATCAGTGGTTGGAAAGGCTATACTACAAACAATGTGCCGAGATACGCTGCTGACTGGGATGACTTCGTCCCAGGAAACCCAAGCTATCCCAATGGGAGAAGTGGAGAACTGGTGATTTTAGGAATTGATGTAAGTCTTAACGTGGATAGATTGTTTCCAAACCACAGTGAGATTGAAAGAGTGGAGTTTCACCATTTCTCGCACGCTAAAAGGCAATCTGGGATATGGTCAGTGTTCTTACATCAGATTGACTGATAGTGGCGGAAAGATAGCACGTCTCATTCCTGATGGGAAATCTAGGTAGATTTCTCCGCTAAAACAGGTCACCATACTCGCTTAGAACTCACCGCAGCACTGGTATCAGTCAAGGAATCAGTACTTTGTTGTCGCAGGAGAGCCTTTGAATTTGAAGATGTGAAACATGTGTTCTGGCCAGATAGCAAGGTGGTAATTGGCTTCATAAAAGTTCCGACTCGAAGCGATTTCCTTAATGCCGTCTCTTTGTGGCTAATCGAGTGCTCTGGAGATCCTGATAAGAACTGATTTTCCGCTCCAGTGGATATACATCCAGACTGAGAATAACCCAGCAGATGACGCTTCCTCGAGGTCCCTCACACCCTCATGACTCTGATACACAAGTCCGGACTGGGCTGAAGTGGACCCGCCTTTCTCTGAACAAGTTAACTACCTGAACAGCGTTTCCACAGATTCAAAGTCATGTGTGATGTTAAACGCAGATGATCCAGAAGGAAATGTGTGTTTCAAAGGTGTCGTGATGAAGACGATGATTAACTCGAATCAACCAAGCTAGACATGGTTGGACCGATTTGCACGCTTCTCTTGATTGGTTCAGGTTGAAGCGTGTTGCTGCAATGTGCCCGAAACTGAAGCGAAAGCAGACGAGATGTGAAATTGAAACATTGCGCTGGTGACTCGCGGAGCTCGATAGGTACCGGTTGGATCAAGCACCAGTGTTACTTCGCGGAATGACATGCTGGAAGCTGAAAATGAGATAGTCAAACACTGTCAAAATAGTAAGGTTTTCATGCAGAGGAAATTCAATTCCTTTGCGATCTGTGAAAAGTTAATCAATCATCACACATCCAGATTTAACTGAAGTAAAGACAGAGCTCACTACCTCTCGGCCTTGATCCATTCGTGGATACCTCGGTCTGATCTTCGTGTCGGAGGTAGAATCCTCCAGCAGTCTTCGTCACCCGCAATGAGCAAACATCCCAGTGATACTCTGCAGCGGATAAACATGTTAAAGCAACTCCTTTATTTATTCGCCATTGCCAGTGAGGGAAAACGTGTCATCAAGGACGCGGGATGACTACAAAATGAAATAATACGATCAAGTGGCTATTGATTGTAGGCTGTAGCCTGCAGTTTCATCTACATACAAATGTAGCGGTAATCCTGAAGTCAAGAGCAATAATGCAACTGAAATCCAGCTACAATGAT